>NW_028319731.1:0-205225 GCF_062004578.1 Staurois parvus | reverse complement strand
CCACTGCATCCAATGCTTTGCATTGCACTTGGTGATGTAAGGCTTGGATGTGGCTGCTTGGCCATGGAAACCCATTCCATGAAACTCTCTATGCACTGTTGTTGTGCTAATCTGAAGGCCACGCAAAGTTTGGAGGTCTTTAGCTATTGACTCTGCAGACAGTTGGCGACTTCTGCGCACTGTGCGCGTCAGCATGCGCTGACCCCACTCTGTCATTTTACATGGCCTGTCACTTCGTGGCTGAGTTGCTGTTGTTCCCAGTTGCTTCCACATTGTTATAATACCACTAACAGTTGACCGTGGAATATTTTGTAACAAGAACATTTCACGGATGGACTTATTGCACAGGTGGCAACCTATTACGGTACCACGCTTGAATTTACTAAGCTCCTGAGAGCGACCCATTCTTTCACAAATGTTTGTAGAAACAGTCTGCATGCCTAGGTGCTTGATTCTATACACCTGTGGCCATGGAGGTGATTGGAACACCTGAATCCAATGGTTTGGAGGGGTGTCCCAATACTTTTCGCAATACAGTGCATGTCTGAACCCAGAGTGTCACAGGTGTCAAAAGGCTTGCAACCACTGGGAACAAGCATTATCCAGCAGCCCCTGCAAGCATAGAGCTACATTTATACCCTAATAAATTGTGAGTTCTTCTACCTTCTGTATCCCTTGTTTATATTCTAATAGATTGTAAGCACTTCCACATTTTGTATTATCACGCATACTCTATTAGATTGTCAGCTCTTCTACCTTTGGTATTTCTCCCTTATACCATAATAGTTTGTAAGTTATTCCACTTTTTGTATCTCTCTTTCATACCATAATAGATTGTGAGCTCTTTCTTCTTCTGTATCCATCTTCTGTATCCTTACTTATACCACAATAGATTATAAACCCCTCAATGAAAGAATGCATACATCTCACCCTTTTTTATGCAGACCTTATACTCATAGAAATGCATGAAAAAAAAGAGTCTTTTTAGGCTACTGTGTATGCAAAGCAAGTGTCCAGCACAGCATAATCCACTAAACCTTTCCTTTATTAAGCACCTCCATGTTCTGTATCCTTACCTATACCCTAACAGATTCTAAGCTCTTTTACCTTCTGCATTTTCCCCACAAACCCCTTATAGATTGTAAGCTCTTCTTCTTGTATGCCTGGTATGTTATAAGTACTAGTCAATTATAAAAATAATAACTCTCTGTGGACGACAAACCTCTCATTTGTCAACAAGGAAAGATTGCGGAAAAATCATAATAATTGTAGAAGAAACACATTCTCTAGTATATGTCACTTTGCACAATCTCCACACAGTGAGTGTTGACACCCAACAACATAACACATTAGAAACCGCATACGCCTTTTTTCAATTTTTCTAGTGGCTGTTTTTTTTTTTTTAGCAAACATACAGTATATTTTCCATTAAAACAGCTGGTCCTTTTCTCTTAATATGACCTCTACCTAGAATTTGTATTTCTGAATATGTATAAATAACATATTCTCAGAGGGCTGTATTAAAATATTTAGCGTTCACCCTTAAGTGCCATTGCACATAAAATAAAATTTAAAAACCTACGCGGCACACAGCCACATTTCCACTTCAGTCAGCCTCAGGCAAAATGCATGTTAGTGCATCACAGAACATCAATTATGAAGATTATATAAAATCAATTGCCTGTACAGCAGCAATATATAACCCGGACTTGGAGAAAGAGTGTTTTTAGACCATTAACGGCACATAGCCAATAAATCACAGTGGTAATTACTCCAGGTCAGCGCTGGACACAGTGTACATATGTATCATGCTGGATGGTTTATTAATTTAAAGACTTCTAAACAAAACGAACAAGCTGACATTTATTAGAATTACATGTTATGTTAATACCTGAGACAGGAAGGAGCTGTGATTTTTTTTTTTTTTGCCCCAATATCTTTTGAAAAAAGAAAGCACTTCCATATTAATGTATCTGTAAACCCAACCACTAAACCTTCAGGTAAACTTTAGCACATTAACTCCTTCCCGTAGCCACCAACTTTTCAGAGGATCTAAATGCTGGGGTGGGTGGAGGCAGCCATTCCAATCATGTGACTGCTGTGATTGGCAGTCATAGACGTCACATGATCACAAAGTTCTTGAATGCAAGTATGGATCAGGAGCTTTCCAGTACCAGTTCATTACTTTTCTGGGAGCGCGCTCTCTGCCCAGTAAAGTGATTACCTAGGGTAGCATATATGCAACCGCTCTGCGTTAAAGCCAACCCACCGAGAGGCCTTATATATGTCAGGCCAGAATGAAGTGGTTAAAGGATCAGTAAGAACTTTAAAAAAATAAACGTACTTACCTCCATGCTGCAATATCTATGTGATGCTGTAGCTGTCCCACATCGGCTCGAAGATCGAGAATTGAGTGATCACATGACTGCTGATCACTCAGTTCTCGGTTTGCTCCAGTCGTAGAAAAGAGAATGTCAGTCACTGCTCTCTGCTGTTCTCTTCAAGCTCTTAGTTGAGTACTGGGCTTTGGGAAGAGGTGGCCGCGGCTGACTACGTTTCTTTGCTGTATAGAGAGGCAGACCAGCTATCAGACAGTGGGGTGTATCCTAAAAATATTGTTGGGTTCCTTTCCAAGTCTGGCTCTGCACCACCATGCAACAGCCCACAATCACCTCACTCTGGGTCACAGAAGAATAAAAGTAAGTGCACTCCCGTGACCCACAAGGGAAGTACAGCCACAAAAGCTTTGGCCATATTTCTTTTTTAATGTAATTCAAAAGCAATTTTAATCATTCTAATCTGATACCTGGTGATCCTGCCATGAAGGTCCTTGTTCTGGTACTTGTAGGGTAAGAGTGCCATATGCCTGTTTCACATTTGTGCTCCTGCATTGTCCCGCTGTGGACTTCTGATGAAGCACATGTTATCTCCATTAGGAAACACACACACACGCCAGAAAATGGAATGCACCATGAGAAGTGGCTGCAAAGAGACTGCAGGAGATCAACACAGCAGTGAGATGCAACAAAGGATACAAAAAGGCAAAAACTGTGTTTTGTATTAAAAATGGCAATTGTTTTCGATGCACTGGTGTTTATTTACTAAAACTGGAGAGTGCAAAATCTGATGCAGATGTGTATGTTAGCCAATCAGCTTTTAACTTGCTTAAAAAAAAGCTGGAAGCTGATTGGTTTCTCTGCAGAGCTGCATACGATTTTGCACACTCCAGTTTTAGTAAATCAACCTCATGGTGGTTTAAAAAAAACTAAATGTCATTCTCTTACAGTTTAGATATACTTTAAGACAGAATAGCCCCTTGGGAGGTATTTTGTAAAGGACAACTTTTTCTATAATTGGAAACACCTACAATAGTTCTATAATTCTCCAAGCAGGGAACCATGGGCTCAGAATAAATTGTATAATATCTCAGTAATATCTAAAATACTTGGGTTGAAAAGTCTAATTACCAATATAGAGCAGTCAGTACTGTTCTTTATTATTAACTAATCACTGTAAGATTGTGAGGCCTAATGGGAAAGAAATATTTTATGATTTTATGTTTATGGGAAGCTGATTAACACATTATAGATACAAAAATAACACAACAGAGAGACCTGCAACCTTGCAGCACTGGGATCTTAGGTTTGATCTCCGCATTAGATTTCCTGGGGGTTGGGACTGCTATTAAAACCCAACTTCAGCCCAAACACTTAAAAACATTTTTCAGTAAAGAAAGGTTAGAGCCTCTTTTAAGTTTATGCTGGTGTCAGTGTTTCTGTTTGGAGATGCCTTCTCTCTTTCTATCGGTCAGATAAAAGAGGGAATAAGGGGAAATCTCTCTAATGGGCACATAGTCCACAAGTAAAAATAGAAGTAGGTTAAATCATCTGGTGTTGACAGCTTTCTGAGTTCCCACTGTAAAGCTCTTTCTTTACTTCTTGCTCAGGCAAAGGTAAGTCTCCCAAGCACAAGACAGGAAATAGAGAATATTGGGAGGGGGGGGTTTCAAAATTTTTGATCTTTTTACATTTATATAATAAAAAATGTAAAAACCCAGTGGTGATCAAATACCACCAAAAAAGCTCTATTTGTGTGAAAGAAAATGGTTTAAATTTTATTTGGGTACAGTGTTGCATGACAATGCGCAATTGTCAGTTAATGTAGTGCAGTGCCGAATTGCAAAAAAATGGCCAGGACAGGAAGGGGGTAAAACTACATCGGCCTCCATCTAAGGATAATAAAATGGCAGATACACTAAGACTGCAGACTAGCAGAATATTTATCAAGCATAATGAGATGGAAGTTCATACTGACACCACAAACCGGCAGAATATTTACCAAGCATAATAAGATGGCAGCATATACGAACACAGGAGACTGGCAGAAGAATGAGTGACCATAACAGGATGGCACTATATATTGACACTTGGTACTAGCAGTATATTTGCCAAGCCTAATGAGCTTGTAAACTGGTGCAATTAGCTATTCTGCCACTTGTTGGCTTTGTCCCAAGTTAGTGTGATAATAGGGAATTATGTAATTGGATGTTAGGTCCCCTTTTAGACAAAGCCTTCCAGTAATGATGTAATGGGTGGATTTAGTGCCCATATATATGCCAGAAGGGAAGGAGCCTTGGGGTATGAAAGCCAAACACTCCAGAGCCATTCGTGTACAGTCAGCTATTTCTAAGGCTCTACACAGGGCTGAAACCTGGGTAAGGTAGTTTAACACCCAGAAAAAACAGCTGTAGTCACCCTGACTCAAAACATGGTCTTAAGTGGACTGGGAGATGGATGCAATAAGCCTTTAAGGCCAGGCTAAATGTTCTCTGACATGAGTACTGGTACATCTGGGAGTAAGAGTAACATCTGGGAGCCTACCAACCTGGGTAGAGCTACGGAGTGGGACACAGAAAGAGAGATGGATATACTAAAGAAGACACCTTGTTAATCTTAAATGATAAATGAAATAAACCTGCGCCAAAAGAAATATTAAATATATAATCCAAATCTAGATGCTGCTGTTCATGAAAGGAAAAAACAATCAAATATAAACACTCCACAGCACAAAAACAAATTATTATAAAATTCATATGTGCAAAAAGTCCAAAAAAGAAAGTCCCAAAAATAAGAATGTGCTCCAATCCCAGAAATTATTATTATACAGGATTTATAGAAATACAGTGGGGCAAAAAAGTATTTAGTCAGCCACCAATTGTGCAAGTTTTCCCACTTAAAAAGATGAGAGGCCTGTAATTGGCATCATAGGTAGACCTCAACTATGAGAGACAAAATGAGAAAACAAATCCAGATAATCACATTTGGAAAGAATTTATTTGCAAATTATGGTGGAAAATAAGTGTTTGGTCACCTACAAACAAGCAAGATTTCTGGCTCTCACAGACCTGTACCTTCTTCTTTAAGAGGCTCCTCTGTCCTGCACTCATTACCTGTATCAATGGCACCTGTTTGAACTTGTTATCAGTATAAAAGACACCTGTCCACAACCTCAAACAGTCACACTCCAAACTCCACTATGGTGAAGACCAAAGAGCTGTCGAAGGACACCAGAAACAAAATTGTAGACCTGCACCAGGCTGGGAAGACTGAATCTGCAAAAGGCAAGCAGCTTGGTGTGAACAAATCAACTGTGGGAGCAATGATTAGAAAATGGAAGACATACAAGACCACTGATAATCTCCCTCGATCTGGGGCTCCACGCAAGATCTCACCCCGTGGGGTCAAAATGATCACAAGAACGGTGAACAAAAATCCCAGGACCACACGGGGGGATCTAGTGAATGACCTGCAGAGAGCTGGGACCAACGTAACAAAAGCTACCATCAGTAACACACTACGCCGCCAGGGACTCAGATCCTGCAGTGCCAGACATGTCCCCCTGCTTAAGCCAGTACATGTCTGGGCCCGTCTGAAGTTTGCTAGAGAGCATTTGGATGATCCAGAAGATGACTAGGAGAATGTCATATGGTCAGATGAAACCAAAATAGAACTGTTTGGTAGAAACATAACTCGTCGTGTTTGGAGGAGAGAGAATGCTGAGTTGCATCCAAAGAACACCATACCTACTGTGAAGCATGGGGGTGGCAACATCGTGCTTTGGGGCTGTTTCTCCGCAAAGGTACCAGGACGACTGATCCATGTGCAGGACAGAATGAATGGGGCCATGTATCGTGAGATTTTGAGTGCAAACTCCTTCCATCAGCAAGGGCATTGAAGATGAAACGTGGCTGGGTCTTCCAACATGACAATGATCCCAAACATACCGCCCGGGCAATGAAGAAGGAGTGGCTTCGTAAGAAGCATTTCAAGGTCCTGGAGTGGTCTAGCCAGTCTCCAGATCTCAACCCCATAGAAAACCTTTGGAGGGAGTTGAAAGTCCGTGTTGTCCAGCGACAGCCCCAAAACATCACTGCTCTAGAGGAGATCTGCATGGAGGAATGGGCCAACATACCAGCAACAGTGTGTGCCAACCTTGTGAAGACTTACAGGAAACGTTTGACCTCTGTCATTGCCAACAAAGGATATATAACAAAGTATTGACATGAACTTTTGATATTGACCAAATACTAATTTTCCACCATAATTTGCAAATAAATTCTTTCCAAATCAGCCAATGTGATTGTCTGGATTTTTTTTCTCATTTTGTCTCTCATAGTTGAGGTCTACCTATGATGCCAATTACAAGTCCTCTCTCATCTTTTTAAGTGGGAGAACTTGCACAATTGGTGGCTGACTAAATACTTTTTTGCCCCACTGTAGTGCTCAACAAAATCTTTCAAAAGTGCACACACCATCCGTGATTGATAATCCAATCCCCACTCACCAGATGGAGTGGACTCTTTGCTGATATGGCTAAAGAGTCAAACAGGCTCTAAAGATGTGGTGTATCCTCCACAGATACATCTGCACTTGATATCCTCTAGTATTCAGCAACGGAATATATGAGGAAGGACTATAGCGGTCAATATTGGGAAAGAACCATAAGCATCATCCCCACAAAACATATCGAAAGATTCAAGTCCTCCACCATTCTTGGTGTAAGACACCACTTCCAGAGCACGTGACGAGCCCCACCCACCATCGCTCCATACCAGGAGCAAAAGACACTACACATAGCTCCTCCCCATTTCTGCTCTGCCCTCTGACCTCACTCAGCAATGGTGGGTGGGGGTCGTCACGTGCTCTGGAAGTGATGTCTTACACCAGGAGCGGAGGAGGACTTGAAGCTTTCGATATGTTTTGTGGGGATGATGCTTATGGTTCTTTCCCAATATTGACTGCTATAGTCCTTCCTCATACATTCCGTTGCTGAATACTAGAGGATATCAAGTGCATATATATCTGGGCAGGATACACCCCATCTTTAGAACCAGTTTGACTCTTTAGCCATACCAGCAAAGAGTCCACTCCACCTGGTGAGTGAGGATTGGATTGTCAATAACGGATGGTGTGAGCACTTTTGGAAGATTTTATTGAGCACTATTTCTGGGATTGGAGCACATTCTTATTTTAGGGACTTTCTTTTTTGGCCTTTTTGTACATATGAATTTTATAATATATTTTTTTGTGCTGTGGAGTGTTTATAATTATACCTTGTTAATCTTGGCTGACAGATCCGGATGCTTCACCTTGTGATCTCGGTTTGAATGGAGCAGAATATTAGAGATCTGTCATAGAAGGAGATGGGTCCCACTCCCAACAATGAGGTGCTCCCAAGGAAAGGAGAGTGGAGATGCTAAGGTAAGATGGCCAATGAATGTTGTTTAATGTTCAGCTTTCATAAACAACTGATACAGTTTGCCCACTTTTGTGTATGATAAGACACCTGTCAATATATCTGTAATGTGATGTGTCACTGCCATCTTTGAAGAACATCAGTAAAGTGCAGAAAATATAATTATTGTGTGGACATTCCTTTCTTCAAAAATAAAAAGGCTAATGGCTGGGGATGTCATGGGAAGGCAAGGAGTTGGGCACATTATGGCAGAGACTTAAGTTATAGCAGTGGGTTTTTGTCCTATCAAAGAAGAAGCGGGTGGGAGCTTGGGCAAATTGGCACCAACATTCGGCCAATCAGAAGCTCCCTCACAAGCTGACAATGTATACTGACATCAGAAGCTAGTAGTAAATTTACATAATAGAATGGCAGCAAACACTGATGCAGGAGAGTGGCGGAATATTTACTGAGCATAACAAGATCTCAGTATTTACTGACATTGGGGACTGGTAGTTTATTTACTAAGCACAAGGAGATTACAGTAAGTACTGACACCATAGCCTGTCAGAATATTTACCAAGCATAGAATGGCAGCATATACCGAGGCAGGAGATGGACAGAATATTTACTGAGCATAATAAGGCAGCCTTATATAATGTTACCAGGGCCTGGCAGTTATTTACCAAGCATAATGAGATGGCAGTATATACTGACACCACATACTGACAGTACATTAAACAAACATAATGAGGTGACAGGATATACAGTACTGACAGCACAGATTAGCAGAATGTTTGCCAACCATAAGATGGCCGCATATGCTGAAAGAAGAGGCTGGCAGAATATATTTTTGAGCAGAATATGATGACAGTAAATACTAACTCCAGGGCCTAGTGTAGTGAGTAAATGAATAAACCTCCCAATAATGCTATTACTAGGCTGCAGCTAGAGGGAGCTCTAATGAGTTGTAGTGTGACTTCAGGAGACTAATACCAACAAGCTCACATTACATTTTGAATGCAAGTGAGCAACACATGTTTGTGCTCTCCTCTTTGATACATGTCAGTCACACTCTGTTTATGCTGTCTTTGTTCAGGTTTGTGTTTGTTCTGACATTCACGTTCTCTGTTTAGTATCTTTTATGTTAGGAATGGTAATTCTTTAATACAAATTGATGTACTTTTCCATGTGGCCTGCACTGCCACTATAAAGAAAGTAATTATCTGTATAATGTGATCCATTTTTGTTTAACCCATTAAACTTGGAATGCAACTGAGCAACATGTGCTTGTGCTCTCCTCTTTGATACAGATACTACAGGCTGCATCTTTGTCATACCTTGCACTCAGATCACTAATAATCCTGTAACGCTGGCAGTGTCAGAATATTTACAAGGCACAATCAAATGGCAGTATATATTGACACAGCATATTGAAAACACATTTACTGGGATGACAGTGTATACTCACACTACAGACTGGCAGTATATTTACCAGTCACAATGAAATAGGAGTATGTACTGACAAGAAACTTGTACTTTTTTAAAAATCAGGAATAGGAATTATAGAGTTAGAGACACCAGGATTTGTTTTATTCTTTTATCGATGGCAGTGGCCAGTACCATACAAGTAACAGGACATTTGGGTCCCATATTTCATATTCCACAATCAGTATGTACATTGACGTTGTGTCAAATATCTCAGGTTGTGTAGAAATCAGAACAGAAGCTGTAAGTTCAGGAATCCACATTCTCTGCACAGAGACTATTTTTATCAGCACTATAATAGCTTGGATGGAGGATTGCCTTCTGCAGATCCAGCTCAATATTTCTCTTAATAAAAACACAGCCCAGAACGACAGAATTAATAAAGGGAAAACACACATTAAAAACTCACTTAACGTTATTTGCTTTGCTATATCCGGCTCAGTGCTGGAAAGTCTTTTCTTCCTAGCCGCAGAACAAACCATGTTAATAGGAGTATTTTTCCCAGTAGGCATAAAAAACATTTGACAAGGATAAAATTAATGTTCCTGAAATTTAATTAACAACATGCTACATGGAGGAGATTAAATGATGCATTTTATAATCACTGCTACTCTGTCCAGTGTTTCTAATTAAATCTCCGTCTGTTAATCACAGAGACCTCCTCCGTTACATCTCTCTATTAATGGGGAAGAGGGGGAAGTGCATCCCATCAGGTAGGAGTATCGCTGGGATATGCCCTGTTATTGCTGGCCATTCTCAATTCATTCTGCAGGGAAGCAGCTGGTGTTGTACACAAGAGCAGTGATATTTCAGTTTGGAACTTTTTGCATGCTTGAGGTACTGGCTCAGAGATGACATGATTTTGCAAATTCTGATGTCTGTTCACTTTGTATTCAGAAATGTGACTCAGATCAGCCCCTTGCTTTGTGACTGGTAACAAAATTACAATATATAGTATGAGAGATCACTGCAGTAGAAGAGACTCAGGAAATGCTTACCCCTACTCCCCTCAGACTAATGGCATCATCTCAGCCTTGGCATAGTCACTGACTCGAACAGAAGAACTGTTGAAAAAAAGTATCCTTTCCCCTTCCTTCCGACAAAGCCAATGTAGTTGTTCTCCCCAGATAATGTCTTGTGTCAGCAAATCTGTGCAGTACCTGTGCAGTAGTTTCCCATGGAGGTCTATAGGCCTGTCTGCAGAGGCAGGAGATAAAAAAGGAGATGAGCCTCTAGTATGCTATGTGAATAAATTTTCAAGATCACCTCCCAGTGGTGGAATGCTAAGCCAATTCCTGTCAGGAGGTTTCCTGTAGAACAGTGGAACACAAAGGGTTTAGGCTGCCAACCATCTATCCCACTAGGGAACTCAGCAGCATCTTGCAAGTGCCACTAGGACCACACACCAGTCTCTTATCTAAGTAATATTACATGCTTTTCAGAGTATGCTAACCCTGGTTAGGTATAATACTCATCCAACCCACCCTGTAATGGAATGTCCAGTCTGGCAATTGCTGTTTTAAATGCTTTACATACCAGTCAATGAACATGGTCCAAATAGTGGACTTTTTATACCATAGCTAGGGAGAGGAAGTCAAACCCAGATGGGCTGGAAATCATTCTAAAAGGAACACTAATCCCCTCTTATGTTTTGTGCATAGATCTACAAACACAGGGAGTAAACAAAGGACAGAGGTCATAGGGCAGAATTGTGTGGTAAGTTTATGTAGTGCTAATCCCCAGAGAGGCCACTTGAACCTTACCTTGTTCGAAGGCTGCCTGCCTGGTTTTCAGTCCCAGAAGCACATTGACAAAATCAGACTCCAGATTAAAGGTTTTATTAAAAACCTTGACAAACAAAAATGCAGGAATGAGGGTCTAGGATGCAGGATAGCCAAATGTACTCAGAGATCTTAGAGGAGAGCTTCCTGAATATCTTTTTTGCAGCAGTATTGGGCTCGATAGTAGCAGTACTTCTCCTTTTTGTCCTTGTGCCCTGACCTAGCCGATTCCACCCTCTGCCTTATCTGATGAATACCTACCTAGATCTGACGGCCATGGATAGCCTTCAAGCATTGTTTACATCTACTTACAAGTCCTCTCTGTCCTGTCCACACCAGTGCATTACAGCCCCATAGACTTCTGGGAGGACTTCTTGTCTACCTGTGTCTCTGGCCTTGGAAGAAGAAGGAACACAGCCGTATAGAATACAGGGTTGTAATGCATGGACTTGGCCTGGATAGAGAGGACATATGGCACTGGATGTAAACAACCCCTAAAAGCCACAGCCTTCATAGCTCAGTGTGCATCTGTGGAGGGGTAGGGTGGGTTAGTTTAGGTCAAAGCACAGGTGGAAAATGGAGAAGTGCATTTTGTTTAACTTCCATCACAAATCCCAAAGTAAGTGGTTTATTTCTTATTTTAGGATAGTGGGCAAAGCACAGACTAACATACAGTATGTTTGTATATACAATATTTAGAAAATTCAGCCCTTCAATCCCCTTAAATAACTATGTACTCTGTAAGTCAGAACAGAATGAGGGTGTTGAACAAAAACTTGTGTATTCTCACTGTGTGATTATCAGACTATGCAGACAGTATTTTAATTTATGATGAGAATCCAAATTCCAAATATCCATCACATCCCAAAGTGTTTATGTAAATAACATCAGCCGCTCGATACTTGTCAGACAATTTGTAAAGTTTCAGAGAAAATAAAACACTTCCTGACTCCCAAATAGTCTGAGCACTCGCGCCTGGCAAGGCGGCCTGACAATTAGTGTGGATATGCTAATAAGAATCAATTGTATCATAATTAGACTATTGCTGAGTTCCCGTGTTTGCCGCAGCCTTGTCTGGCTTATCAAGGCAGCAAAAGGATGGAAAAACAAAAGTCAGGCAGCTTAAAGTTAACAGAGTTGCAGTTTTAGAATACGAATGATGGAAAATGTGTCACTATGTTAGTTTTCACCTTCTTACAATTGTATTGGTTGCTTTACTTAAGAGAATTTACAGTTCCCCAATCTCCAATGCCATAGGACTTTAGGCTTCACTTATCTCTCCAACAGCTATGGAAGTGCACAGGTTGCCACATATGAATCAGAAAATACCACTCATTACACTCATAGCTGAGAACTCTCTAGAACTGGCCCATATACTCTGCCTTGCCAATATAATTAACAAGCAGTGGAGTAGTGATGTAAGTGTCACTACTCCCGTCACACAGCTTGTAGGCAGGTGTAGTTTGGCCTCCCTGCACAGGTGGCACTGACAGCACCACCATGCAGGGAGAATGAAGGACAAGAGGAACTCACAGTCCCCTTAGGCCTCCGTCGGTGTCATCAGGTGAGCTGCTGTTTGGTTGGACGCTGCTTCCTCAGATGGTCCTGCAGCCATCTTTAATGAGGGCAGTGCTTATAAAAGCACTGACTCTCTACAGTTGATGTGCATTATGTATATGGCTAGGACTGGGACAGGAATCCACTGGTCAGGGAGAGTTTCCAGTGGAGGAGGGACACAATAGGGATTGGTGGCCTTTTCACAAGTGTGGATTCTTTCCGCTACAACTCCTTGTTGCAAAACTGCCTGCAAGCCTCCTCCTCTGCCAGGTGCGATTGGCAGAGTGTCTCTCTCCACAAAGGCTGCATAGCTAATTGTGTATTATTACCTGTTAACTGCTTCCGCCTAGACTTTGTACTGTGTTGCTGGAACTTTCACGTTAATACACTATGTTGCATTCTCACATCACCGTGTGTCTTTCCTCCCTTTTGAGTATCCAACACAGGGCCCTCTTTCACATGCTCCCAATGCCAGAATTTGTCACAGCAAAGAAGAAAGCCAGAAAAAGGTAAAAGCTGGGATCTCCCTCTGGTTACTTAGAAGATGCCAGTGTGTGACCAGAGAGAGATTTCTGGAGCTTGGGCAAAAGGTGATGAGGATATACTATGGTTATCCCTACATACATTATTTATATATTGCCTGTTTCTTGTCCACACATTGCCACAATTGACTGATGGATCGAGAGGGGGTTTAGGTGAGTATTAGGGGGGGATGCTGCACAGAGAAGGTTTTTTTACCTTCATGCATAGAATGCATGAAGGTAATAAACTTTCAGCCTTTAGAACCACTAACTTTTTTAACTCCAAACTGCCACCAGATAGCTTTGGGCCTATCAACCCTTCACAAAATTAGCAAGAACAAGTATGAAAAATAAACATCTGTACACACATTGTCACCACAGATAGGTATATTCAGAAATTTCTCATATACAGTAACACTCTTCAAGAGGCGGGGGTTATTTTAGTGTGCATTAGAGCAGTTAGAGACAATTTCAACACTTTTCAAAATAGGGTTTAACAATGAAAAGGTCAAAATGGTGCAAATAAAATATTTACAGAAAAAAGGGTGTTACAAGGAAACAAAGAGACAATAAAGCAACAGAGAAATAAAAAGTCTTTGGTTTTAGCAGAGTTCAGTCATAAAGCAAGGTGTTATTGGCTCTCACAACTTGATAGATGTTCTTTTGCTGAAGATAAACAAGAGCTGTAAAAAGGTCCTGATATTTCCATTTTCTGTGGTATCAAAGGGGTGTTAACAGACACCATCTGACCAATCATCCAGTTTAAGGGGTGGTGGCTGAGAGGTCACCACATTTATGACTGTATCTTGGCCCTCCCTTACACACAGTTGTATACTAATATATGTTAATTGTGACGCAACACATTTCCAGACCCCTGCCCTTCTCACCAACTCGTGACAAAGGACCAGCCAATCTCAGACTGTGCTGTCACTTGCATAACAATGCCACTCTCAGCTGCACCCTGCACAAAGATCTTCTAGCTCATGGGACTACAATCTATGTGCCAGCTGCCTGAGAGCAATTGTTACTGGGTTAGTTGATTACGCAATTAACCCTTCAAACTTCAAACTGCCACCAGATAGCTTTGGGCCTATCAACCCTTCACAATGTTAGCAAAAATTAATGTGAACAATAAACGTCTGTAACACACACTGTCACCACAGACAAGTATATTCAGAGGATTATTATCTACAGTAGCACTCTTCAAGAGACAGGGATTCTTTAGTTTGCATTAAAAGCTTTAGAGACAATTTCAATACTTTTCAATATAGGGTTTATAACTAAAAAGGTCAGAATGGTGCAATTTAAATATTTACAGAAAGGGATGTTACAAAGAAATAAACAGGTGGGCGGCACTGGTGGATGGCACTGCGTGTCACTGATCAGGGCACTGTCCATCAGTGCCCTGATCGGTGCCAATCCGTCCTCTGACAATTAGTGGTTATTGGCAGTACTTTCCTCACGCTGTGACAGCATGTGGAAAGTGCAGCCAATAACCAGCAACTGCATTTGCCAGTGATTTGCTGTGTCATTGGACACAGCTGATCATGTGGTAAAAGGCCACTATGATTGGCCTTTTACCACATCACATGATCAGCTGTGTCCGTAGGACACATTGATCACGGAAATCACCAGGTGCACGCCCCCCAGCGGTGCGCGGGAGGGCGCCGTCTGGGAGGACATCATATGATGCCCTCCCAGGACTGGACAACCATGCTATAGCTGTCATTAGGCTATAGCGTGGTCGGCAAGTGGTTAAGGGATGGGTGTTGGTAGGTCATCAAATTTATGACAAAGTCCCAACTACAGTTTCATACTAATATTAACATCTTCCAATACGTGCAGGTAGTATTCTAGCAACTGGCAGGTTATTATTCAGAATTATATTCTGAACCCAGTGATACCAAACACAGTGTACCCTTGTCACCCAGGAGGGAAGAGACTGCTTTCTCCCCTTTCCTATGGGGTAACATAGTCATGTATGACCTTGATTTGTTTGGTATGATGTTCCCTATTCCAATATATACCTGATATTAATGTGCCCTGTTCCTGTTGAATTCTATAAATTGTATAATGTGGAATAGATGTTTTATGGCATGCTCTGCATTCCTAGAGCTCTAATAGGCTGTGACTGCTTGACTGAGTTATTATTGTTTTACGATAGGGCAGAAAGTGTTTTCCATGGTACATGGAAAACAGACATTCTGCCAAGACTAATTAGTGGTTTACAGCCCTGAACGCTGGCGTCTATTTGTGTTTTAATTAAGATAAAAGGCTCTTTTGAAGTTTGTTACAGGAAGAAGAAGCAGACTGCTATCTCCCCTTTCGTATGTGATAGCTTAGTCATGTATGACTTTGATTTGTTTGGTATGATATTCCCCATACAAATATATACTTAATATTATTGTGTCTTAGCCCTGTTGGAGTTTATGAATTGTGTGTAGATTTTGTTAAATTGTGAATTGAGCAGAGGTCTTGGAGAGGTCGTACCCACACCTGACTGCTTTCTGGGTAGACTTTTTATGGCATGCTATGTGTTCCTAGTTCTTTAATTGCCCTACAAACCGTGTGTGACAGAACTGATGGGTTTTGTCATAGTTTTACAATAGGTCAGAGGGAAGTGGTAATCTGTAGAGTTTTTTATGGTCAGTAGAAACTAACAGGCATCCTGCCAGGACTCAGATAGCTGTTTACAGCTCTGACCAGGGCCTTTGTGCTGGTGTCTGCTGTCCCTAAGTTGAGATAACAGGCTCTTTTGAAGTATGTTAAAAGTTAAAGCTATAAATTCCATGAATTTCAGGAGGAAAGGAGGGGGAGAGATCACTGCTATGCCTCTTCTCATGACAAAAATGGCTGAGACCTGAACAAGATGGATGGCGCCTACAGCTTTCATGTGCCTAATGCACACAGCCATTACAGCCAGTGGGGCCGCCAATCAAACTCAGTACCCAACTTGAAGACAACAGGATTGGAAAGGGGTGGGCCAAAGTTCTTTGCATCATAGAGATCTCTGTTCTTAGGGGTGCAAGAAAATCTTTAGTAAGCCCACAGGTTTGCTTCATGCAAAAGAAGAAAGCTGATGTTAGCAGGGAAAAGTTATGAATGTTTCTATAAAAAAAAGATAGCCACTTTTGGTAAGCTTGCTTCCTTAACAGAGTTCCTCTGCAGTTTTTTAGATAAATGTTTCATTCCATTCTCGCTTTTTTTTCCTTTATGAAATAGTATTACAGACATCAATTACATCAGAAATGGCCAGCTGAAATGGAAAGGTAATCTTCATTCCCACAGCCTGTATTGGTAATTATGGGAACTGACCTGAAGCTTTTGACAGAAAGTGATGTTTATGCTCTCTTATAGACCCCTCTATTCCCCAAACAAACGAACAGAGAGAAGGACAAGTTGAAGGTTAAACAGAGGTTGTATTGGCAGATGCATTATATAGTCTTCCACAAAATATGGCTTTCACTATTATAGAGAAGGCCAATTGTGTTTAAATTATACTCCAGTGGGATCTGGTCTAGAAAAACAGTACCATCATTTGGAAGACATACAGTAAGACACAACAGAAGTATGAACATTTAAAAAAAAAAGCAAGAAACTTTAGTAGATTCTGACTCGAAAACATCATTGTTTGCTTTCTGCCAATTTGCTTGATTTAGGTGCCATGTATCCATCCCACAGTAAGATGAAAATGTCAATTATTTTTCAGTTGAGTGCAAAAATTGCTTTCTTTTTTTTTTATAATTGTTTGCTGGGCTTGTGATTTCATTAACATCCTAGTTACATAAAAAAAAATAAATAATGAAAATATAAAACCGTTGAGAAACTCTAAGCTCAAAGGAAGCGTGACAGAAATTGGTCCCAGCTACAGCAATCATTGGTATTAGAAATAAAATGTTGCCAGCATTTACCAATTTACCAACAAGTCTCTTCTTGATTGCCTTGGAAGCCCTAAATACCAGGGTATTATATACGCAAATTATTATTTGAAGTGGTTCTAAAGCCTGAACATTTTTTACCTTAATGCATTCCCTCCATTAAATTGATTGTAGAGTTTTAGGTTTTTTTTTAAATAACAAACATGTCATGCTGATCTGCTCTGTGCAATGGTCTTGCACAAAGCAGCCCCGATCCTCTTCTTTTCGGGTCCACCACCGATGCTCCAGGCCCCTCCCCCCTGCTTAGTGCCTCAGAGCAAGCCGCTTGCTCTGGGGGCACTCATGCATGCTTGCTCCTGAGCAAATTCTGTGTGTCTATGAGACACACAGAGCGCATGCCGGCTCAACCCCTTTTTTCCTCCTCACTGGCTGTGATTGACAGCAGCAGGAGCGATGCCTTTTGCTGCTGTGTCTAAGCCAATGAGAAGGCAGAGACTCGGGAGAGCTTCTGCTCTCATGCACATCGCTAGATTGGGATTGGGCTTAGGTGAGTATAAGGGGGGGCGCTGCACACTGAAGGTTTTTTATCCTCATGCATAAAAAAAATGTTCAGCCTTTAGAACCACTTTAGGTTAAAAAATGTTTAGGTAATAGTATCACCCCCCGCCTCTCCCCCCCCGTACTCACCTGAGCCGTCACTGCGCCATGCCCATCTATATTGGCTCTCTCTATTCTCACAGCCACTGGCTCCCACTGCTGTCAGTCAAATCCTATGACGAGGGAATTGGGGGGGGGGGGAATTGTGGTGAGTCGCGCTGTCTGTTACTATGGATGCAGGCAACACAGCTTGTGATCGACAACAGAAAGTGGCTTCCTATGGTGGCACACCAAAAAGATTGAGGCACCAGTGGGGAACCCCAGAAAAATAGAAGAATAGGACCAGGGCACCTCTCTGCATTTCTTTTGCACAGAGCAGGTACAGTGGGGATCGAAAGTTTGGGCACCCCAGCTAAAAATTTGTATTAATGTGCATAAAGAAGCCAAGGAAAGATGGAAAAATCTCCAAAAGGCATCAAATTACAGATTAGACATTCTTATAATATGTCAACAAAAGTTAGATTTTATTTCCATCATTTACACTTTCAAAATAACAGAAAACCAAAAAATGGCATCTGCAAAAGTTTGGGCACCCTGCAGAATTTATAGCATGCACTGCCCCCTTTGCCAAGCTGAGACCTGCCAGTGTCATGGATTGTTCTCAATCATCGTCTGGGAAGACCAGGTGATGTCAATCTCAAAGGTTTTAAATGCCCAGACTCATCTGACCTTGCCCCAACAATCAGCACCATGGGTTCTTCTAAGCAGTTGTCTAGAAAACTGAAACTGAAAATAGTTGATGCTCACAAAGCTGGAGAAGGCTATAAGAAGATAGCAAAGCGTTTTCAGATGTCAATATCCTCTGTTTGGAATCTAATTAAGAAATGGCAGTCATCAGGAACAGTGGAAGTTAAAGTAAGATCTGGAAGACCAAGAAAAACATCAGACAGAACAGCTCGCAGGATTGTGAGAAAAACAATTTAAAACCCACGTTTGACTGCACGATCCCTCCAGAAAGATCTGGCAGACACTGGAGTTGTGGTACACTATTCCACCATAAAGAGATACTTGTACAAATATGGTCTTCATGGAAGAGTCATCAGAAGAAAACCTCTTCTACGTCCTCACCACAAAAATCATCGTTTGAACTTTGCAAATGAACATATAGACAAGCCTGATGCATTTTGGAAACAAGTTCTGTGGACCGATGAGGTTAAAATTGAACTTTTTGGCCGGAATGAGCAAAGGTACGTTTGGAGAAGAAGGGGCACAGAATTTAATGAAAAGAACCTCTGTCCAACTGTTAAGCATGGGGTTGGATCAATCATGCTTTGGGGTTGTGTTGCAGCCAGTGGCACAGGGAACATCTCACGAGTAGAAGGAAAAATGGATTCAATAAAATTTCAGCAAATTTTGGATGGTAACTTGATGCCATCTGTGAAAAAGCTGAAGTTAAATAGAGGATGTCTTCTACAAATGGATAATGATCCTAAACACACCTCGAAATCCACAGGGAATTACATCAAGAGGCGTAAACTGAAGGTTTTGCCATGGCCTTCACAATCTCCTGACCTCAACATAATTGAAAATCTATGGATAGACCTTAAAAGCGCAGTGCGTGACAGACAGCCTAGAGATCTCAAAGAACTGGAAGACTTTTGTAAGGAAGAATGGGCAAAGATACCTCAAACAAGAATTGAAAGACTCTTGGCTGGCTACAAAAAGCGTTTACAAGATGTGATACTTGCCAAAGGGGGCAGTACAAGATATTAACTCTGCAGGGTGCCCAAACTTTTGCAGACGCCATTTTTTTGTTTTCTGTTATTTTGAAAGTGTAAATGATGGAAATAAAATCTAACTTTTGTTGACATATTATAAGAATGTCTAATCTGTAATTTGATGCCTTTTGGAGATTTTTCCATCTTTCCTTGGCTTCTTTATGCACATTAATACAAATTTTTAGCTGGGGTGCCCAAACTTTCGATCCCCACTGTAAGTATACCACATTTGTTATTTTATATAGTATATATACAGTATATACGGCCGATTTTCGCAATCATTGGTGGCAACAGAACGATCGCTATTTAGTTTTTCAGCTGAAAAATCGGCCGATAAACGAACCGCCTATGGCCTGCATATCAGCATGAAATGGACAGGGGTTTTCTATGTTAACTAACGCCCTTTTATAATCAACTGTCTGCTGAACACCTGTTTAATGAATAATTAGACTCAGCTGTAGTTGAATTCTTGTTAACTAGGATTTTGTTGTCTAGAATTTAGCTTTGCTCTTAATACTTTCACTGGGGTGTATTCATTTTTGCAACATGGTCTTGAATTAATTTGTTAGGAAAAATATTTTTTGTGTGTGAAAAATTAACAAATCTTGTTTGCAATCAGTGACCCACATTTTGTGGAAGTATTTTATAGTATAGTGTCCCATAGAAAAAGGTTGATTGTGAAAGGGAAATAAAAGAAAATTAGGGGAAAATTCCTGATTATGAGCCAACATCCCCAGGACAATTGGAACATAGGAGAGACTCCCTAACACTGGGACTTTAACGGCTTAGAAAGTACTGGAAGTATTAAAAAAGTATAAATTTTATTGTCAAAAAAGGTAATAACACAAAGACATACAATACATCATACAGCGTCATAATAAAGCATCCCAATCAGAAAATGAAATTACATGATAAGGATACCCAATTTGACTGTGTTTGACTGGTCATAAAAGATACAAATTGGTATCATCATTGATGCAATAAAACTGCAGAGATACTAATCTAATTGTTCCAACGCGTTTCAGAGTGATTCCACTCTTTCCTCAGGGAAAAGAGAAGAACTCTGCAGAGTTAATTTTCTGATTGTGATGATTTATTATGACTCTGTATGACGTATTGTATGTCTTTGTGTTATCACTTTTTTGACAATAAAATGTATACGTTTTTAATACTTCCAGTACTTTCTAAGCCCTTAAGATCCCAGTGTTAGGGGGTGTCTACTTTTTTCCAAGTGAAATGAAAGTAAAGATTCTCTGACAAATCTGTTGGTGTGTACTCATTTATGCTGAGCACTATATATATATATATATATATATATATATATATATATATATCATATATACCCATACACACTATATTGCCAAAAGTATTGGGACACCCCTCCATAACCTTGGATTCAGGTGTTCCAATCACCTCCATGGCCACAGGTGTATAAAATCAAGCACCTAGGCATGCAGAGTGCTTCTACAAACATTTGTGAAAGAATGGGTTGGTCACAGGAGCTCAATGAATTCAAGCGCAGTACTATTATAGGTTGCCACCTGTGCAATAAGTCCATCCGTGAAATATCCTTGCTACTAAATATTCCACTGTCAACTGTTAGTGGTATTATAACAAAGTGTAAGTAACTGGGAACAACAGCAACCCAGCCACGAAGTGATAGACCATGTAAAATGACAGAGCGTGGTCAGCGCATGCTGAAGCACACGGTGAGCAGAAGTCGCCAACTGTCTGCAGAGTCAATAGCTAAACACCTCCAAACTTCATGTGGCCTTCAGATTAGCATAACATGCATAGAGAGCTTCATAAAATGCGTTTCCATAGCCAAGCAGCTGCATCCAAGACTTATATCACCAAGTGCAATGCAAAGTGTCGGATGCAGTGGTGTAAAGCACACCACCACTGGACTCTAGAGCAGTGGAGATGTGTTCTCTGGAGTGATGAATTATGCTCCTCTGTCTGGAAATCTGATGGACGTGCCTGGGTTTGGCGGTTGCCACGAGAACAGCACTTGCCTGACTAAATTGTGCCAAGTGTAAAGTTTGGTGGAGGAGGGATTATGGTGTGGGGTTGTTTTTCAGGGGTTGGGTAGTTCCACTCTGAAGGCATCAGCATACTAAGACATTTTGGACAATTTCATGCTCCCACCTTTGTGGGAAGAGTTTGGGGATGGCCCCTTCCTGTTCCAACATGACTGCGCACCAGTGCACAAAGCAAGGTCCATATAGACATGGATGAGCGAGTTTGAAGTGGAGGAACTTGACTGGCATGTAAAGAGTCCTGATCTTAACCGGTCAGAACACCTTTGGGATGAATTAGAGCGGAGACTGCAAGCCAGGCCTTCTCGTCCGACAATCAGTGCCTGACCTCACAAATGCTCTTCTGGAAGAATGGTCAAACATTCCCATAGACACTTTCTAAACCTTGTGGACAGCCTTCCCAGAAGAGTTGAAGCTGTTATAGCTGCAAAGGACTAAGACTTGGATGCCATTAAAGTTAATGTGCGTGTAAAGGCAGGCATCCCAATATTTTTGACAATAGAGTGTTGTCATGTTTCACATGACTGTCATATTGACTGTCATTTGCCTTTAAGTGTTTCTATATTTTGTTTCTGCTCCTCCCTTTCCTTTGGTTTAGTTAATGCTGTATAGATAGTTTATGGAATAAACTTCACAAGATCTACAAGATGTCTTATTGATTAAGTTACTGACTGTGGTATTCAACTGAGGTGGAAGTTATCACTATCTCATCACAACTGTAAGTTACAGAGATCACACTATCAATGCTAGATTGGAGAGACAGAACAAGTGTATATATACCTGTACATATTTTTACAACTACTTTAGGCAAAAATAGTTGAGGCCTCATTAACACATACACACACACTTCTTGTGCCTACCTAATGGTTTATAAGGGTGCCCTTTGTATTGATAGAATGTCACATCAATGTACAGTATCATGTCATCTACCCAATAGGTAAGTGCCATACATCTCCAACTATAGTGAACATCAGAGAATGATGGTATGTGGTCTCATATGTAACAAAAATGAGCTAGTGAAGGGGATGACTTTACCAGCTGACTTTGAGGGAGTGCTTTTTTTGGTAAATTAAACATGAATAAAAGCTAGAATACTGCTTATTTCTGCACCTTTGAAATGGGTGGTGGTGCCAAATTAGTCTTAATGACAGAGAAACAAATTACAGATAACTGGCTCATTCATAGTTATGACAATCCTTGACATTGAGAGAGTGGAGGTTGCCTCTCAGCACTAAGGTACCTAGCCTGTGGCCCTTCTTACATTCTGCTCTTATTCTCCTTGCTCTGTTCAGTTGTGCTCTTATAACTTTCTTACTATTGATTTTTCCAGCCATGTAATAGAAGCTGAAGTATTCATCATAACTGAGAATATACATGCTCTATTCCCAACATAACAATTTATAATTTCTATTGATTGTGAATGCCATAAATGATAGGCTCTATTCACCCAGATATATGTAGGTTAACCACTTCCCAAGCATTGTAAGTCTTTGGAGAATGCTGGAGGCCAGGGGCTTCATGTGACCTTCTTTGCTATCTTGGCAGCCCTTGTGATTATGATCTTTTTTTAATATGAATTCTGTGAACTTGTTTCCTCTTACAGAAGGAGAAGAATGTTGGTACTTACAATGCTTTGGTATCTACCATCCTCACAAGCCTGATCAAATTAGGGTGGTCTTTGACTCAAGTGTTCACTGAGCCTAATCTGAACAACAATCTCATAGGAATTTTACTTCACTTCAGACAAGAGCCAATTGCTGTTATGGCTGACATTCAGCAGATGTTCCACTGTTTCATCGTTCGTGAAGACTACATAAACTTCCTCCGGTTCCAGAGGTACCGCAATAATGATGTCAACGATGAAGTCATAGACTATCGAATGAAGATACATGTTTTCGGTAACAGTCCTTCTCCTGGACTGAGGAAAACAGCTCAAGAGGGTGAGAAAGAATTAGGATCTGATGCAAGACAGTTTGTCAAAAGGAATTTCTATGTAGATGACGGACTCAAATCTCTGCCCAATGAAGAAGAAGCTATTGACCTTCTTACTAGAACCCAGAACATGCTTGTCACTGCAAACCTCAGACTTCACAAAATCATCTCTAACACTGACAAGGCCATGGTAGCCTTTCCTTCTGATGACCATGCTGTCAGTGTGAAGAAATTCCAACTAAGATCTGACCTGTTACACAACGCAGTCTTGGATTGCTTTGGAATGTTAAACAAGACACATTCACATTTCAAGCATCAGCCTGTGACAACCCCTTCACAAAGTGACGAGTATTGTCTACAGTGAACAGCCTTTATGATCCGTTTCATTACACCTCTCACCATTCAGGGTAAGATACTGCTGAGACAAATTACTTCTGAAAGTTCAGACTGGGATACCCCCTTACCCAAGGAGAAACAACAAAGGTGGGAATCCTGGAAACAGTCTTTAAAAGCATTAGAACAACTCCAGATATCACGTTCTTACACCCAAGCATCCCTAAAGAATGCCACCAGAAGAGAGATTCATGTCTTCTGTACGCCTGAAAAATGGCACTATGTTTCCACAAGCCTCAACCCTGCTGATCATGGCAGTGGTGCAGTACCTACTACTGCATTTTGGGACACATCTTGGCTATATCCACCATGAAGAAGGTTCTGCACACCTTTACTCTAGGCCTATAAAGGAACTAGTACTTCTTTTGCCCAAAGAGGAAGACAAGTCATCAACCTGATTTAAAGGGAGGTAAGAAGGAATCGTGCATGTTGCTGCCTTCCTCTCTGAATATGGATTTCCATGTCTCAGCCTGGACTTTTGAGACCAACATCTGCAAGTATTATGCTAAATGTTTGCATTCTTTTCCTTTGTTCTTCCCTTCCCTCTTGTTTTGCAGATGTTCCTGGAAAGAATCTTCATTATTTATATTGGGCTTGAACTAAAGTTTATTATAATAGAAATCATAGATTTCGACGGGGAGTGTCATGTTTCACGTGACTGTCATATTAACGGTCATATGCCTTTAAATGTTTCTATATTTTGTTTCTGCTCCTCCCTTTCCTTTGGTTTAGTTAATGCTGTAATAATAGCCCTCCCGCTTTCGCAGAAATGCATTGCACCTATCAAATGTTCATTGTTGTAAGATTATCTCAGTTTATGGAATAAACTTCACAAGATCTACAAGATGTCTTATCGATTGAGTCACTGACTGTGGTATCCAACTGAGGTTGAAGTTATCGCTATCTCATCACAACTGTAAGTTACAGAGATCACACTATCAATGCTAGATTGGAGAGACAGAACAAGTGTATATATACCTGTACATATTTTTACAACTACTTTAGGCAAAAATAGTTGAGGCCTCATTAACACATACACACACACTTCTTGTGCCTACCTAATGGTTTATAAGGGTGCCCTTTGTATTGATAGAATGCCACATCAATGTACAGTATCATGTCATCTACCTAATAGGTAAGTGCCATACATCTCCAACTATAGTGAACATCAAAGAATGATGGTATGTGGTCTCATATGTAACACAAATGAGCTAGTGAAGGGGATGACTTTACCAGCTGACTTTGAGGGAGTGCTTTTTTTGGTAAATTAAACATGAATAAAAGCTAGAATACTGCTTATTTCTGCACCTTTGAAATGGGTGGTGGTGCCAAATTAGTCTTAATGACAGAGAAACAAATTACAGATAACTGGCTCATTCATAGTTATGACAATCCTTGACATTGAGAGAGTGGAGGTTGCCTCTCAGCACTAAGGTACCTAGCCTGTGGCCCTTCTTACATTCTGCTCTTATTCTCCTTGCTCTGTTCAGTTGTGCTCTTATAACTTTCTTACTATTGATTTTTCCAGCCATGTAATAGAAGCTGAAGTATTCATCATAAATGAGAATATACATGCTCTATTCTCAACAGAACAATTTATAATTTCTATTGATTGTGAATGCCATAAATGATAGGCGCTATTCACCCAGATATATGTAGGTTAACCACTTCCCAAAGCATTGTAAGTCTTTGGAGAATG
The DNA here is from genome assembly GCF_062004578.1 of Staurois parvus. NCBI lineage: Eukaryota > Metazoa > Chordata > Amphibia > Anura > Ranidae > Staurois > Staurois parvus. The sequence continues at coordinate 179,828 of NW_028319731.1, read as the reverse complement.
CTGGAGGCCAGGGGCTTCACGTGACCTTCTTTGCTATCTTGGCAGCCCTTGTGATTATGATCTTTTTTTAATATGAATTCTGTGAACTTGTTTTCAAGCTTTTGAGCCAGAGTTTTTTTGTGAGGATAGACCTCACCAGACACCCTGAGACACCTGTGGCATTAAATGAGTTATGATTAAGCACAAGATCGTGTGAAACGCGTTGACAGGTCCTGTATTCATGTCCTGGTGTTTTGTGTGTCATATGGATCAATAAACACATACTATATTCATCAATCCTCCGGTGTGCGGCTGACCCTTCTTCCTATTAAAGGAGTTCAACGAACAAGCAAAAGCCCTGCAGTAAAGAAATGAGTGGCGCAACCAACAACAATAATACAACTCAATAGCACATCTAAAGCAGCACACAAATGTAACAAGAGAGACTAAATACAAATCTATCAAAGAGCAGCAAACTAAGCAACCTGACTGAAAGTTAAAGAAAGACTATCTAAACCAGTGGCCAGTGGGTCTAAGTAAAGCTATCCAGCACTAAGGCCCTGGATCGCTCACTCTCTTAGACAAGAGTATTTAAAATACGATGGGAAAAAATGTAAATGGTGCAAGGCAGACTCTCTCCACAGGCAGCAACTTTAAATAACAATATTATCAACAGGGTCCATATTAAACAAGTGACCAAAGGGCCTCTCACTACACCCAATTGGGGTTGCACCAATACCGTATCTGCACTACTATGCATTTGCACGAGTATCGGTACACGTGCAAATGCACTGATACTAAAAAACGATACCTTAAGGTTTGATTCTTTCAGAGGGATTTCCCCACTGGCAGCTGAATGTAAACACAAGAATGCCAGCATTCATCAGTTGTTAGGGACTGTCCCCTCCGTATCCTTAAAATGGAACTCCACTCAGAAGGGGAAGTTTCACTTTAAGGCCTCATCCCCCACTCCCTGTTCATGATTTTTTTCTCCTTTAGGAAGCAGTGGGGGGGGAACCTAGGTGATCAGAAACCAGAAGTTGCCCTCCCTCCCCATAGTCTTCTGGGGCAGGTGACAGGAGGATGGGGCAACCCAGGTCTCAGTACTCACGGTTTCCCCTCTCTGGGTCCTATAGCAGCCCAATAGATGACAGATCAGGAAACTTGTCTCCCTGCAGCAGCTCAGTTCACAGAGGCAGATGAGCAGCCTGGAGTCCTCTGCCTGGGTTCAGTGACCTTCTCTCCAGCAGCTGCCAGAGTTCCTCTTCTGATTTTCTCCTCCATCTACAGAATATGCCACAGCTTGTTTCTGAAGCGTGTGTCTCTCCACATGTGCTTTACTTCTCATGCAGGCTCTCAATTATCCTTCTCTTTCTTCTTGCTTTTGTCACCTCTCCCTAAGCACCATGGGTATTTTAGTTCTTCTTTTCCTGCTACCCTTGCTCTCCACATCTCCCATCAGCACCAGGTACACCCAGCAGGCCTTTTTCATTCCCAAGAGGCACAGCAATCCATATCCTCTTCCTCTGTTTTCCCTGGGAGGTGAGCGGGATTTAACCAGGCTGCTCACAGCCTTTAGTGACAGTGTTCTATCACTAACTGCAGCCACTGCTGTCCCTCTGTCAGCTGCAGCAGAGAAGAGGGGAGACAGTGTATACTGACAGCCTAGTCCCTACAGATGCTCTTCAGCTGCAAGAGTTGTGTACTGGACTACAAGTGCAACATGTGGCTGCATAATATAGCCTCAGACTCTAAAATAACAGAGAGTCTAGCTGAGTATAACTTCAGTAAATCTGTTCTGTACACAAACAGCTATTTCAATTATCATCAACAATGTTATAGACAACAACCCTCTCAGTAAAATCCAGGTTAGTCCATATACACAGGTGAACAGCTGGAAGGATGCAAGGACACAACGACCTTACCTTTGGAACTGTAGTACTTTGATATCACTGGGGAGGGGCTCCCCACAGTAGCTGGGTCTCCTAGTGAAGCTTTGAAAAAAGAGGCTCCTGTCCAACTGACCACACACCAGTTTTGACAATGGAGGGCCTCTCATCTGGCTGCAGATTATTTGCCCAGCTACCTCTTCCTCATCAGGTATGGTCTCTCTGATCTGCTCAGGGAGGGAAGCTGAGGAACGTATCTTTGCTGGGTGTGTCCAAAAACTCTGGGAGTTGTGGGAAATTATCACATACCTGGTGAAGACTGGAATATTGTGGAGGACTGTCTTGCACCTCCTGCCCAACACTCTTGAAGGTGAAGACAGAGAGTGTGAAGGTAAAGAGTGGCACGAGTGCCAGAGTAGCTGGCTGGCCGTGTTTACTCTGTAGGTGGGTAGAGCTGGTAGTTGCAGTCCTCAGAATGGAATGCAGGAGCAACTTGGTATCAGAGCAGAAGACAGAAGCAGGACCAGGAGACAGGAAGCATTCAGTAGGCAGCAACAACCAGGCAGAGCAAGTCAAGGAGGCAGGCCAAGGTCAGTTACAGCCAGTATAGGAACAGCAGACAAAAGCAAGTTCAGTAAACAGGCTGAGGTCAGAGTAATCAGGTGAACAGAATTTAGGCAGGAGCAGAACCGAAGTCCAAGGGCAAGCCGGGTCATATACAGGTAAGCAGGTACAGCAGATCAGGTCACAGGAACAAGCTGAAGACTATTCAGCAACTGTTCATAACGACAGACCAGTTTAAATAGGCCATTGGGCGCCAAATGTGCATGCTAAATGGAATGTGCGTGTGTCCATTTATATGTGCGCATGATGAACTGGAACAGCATGTCTATTGTGTCTTTGCTCAGAAATATTAGTACGTGAGAAATGCATACAAACATGAGCATAAGCCTGTGCTGGTTTTCTGGTGCAAGGAATTTGATTTCCCTTACAGAAATAAAGTTAAAGGCACCTGCTCCTGCATCTGAGCATGGTGAGTAAATGGGCACTCCGCTACACTTCACCCAACTTGCACATGCTGTCTGTGAAAAATATACAGACTGTTAAAATTCATCCTTTGCAAAAGTCAACAGGGGGTATCCCAAAATTAGATCTCTGAAAGCGTCGCAGGGTTTGAGTCTCTCTTGCATCTTCTGAGAAGTGGTGTGTCTGTTTCCAGATACATCAGTAGATGGTAATTCAGAGGGATTCACAGCGGGAACATAAACTTGATCTGGGTGACATTGGGCTGTGTAATATTATCAGGATCCATGACTTCTTCGAGTCTTGGAGATGATGGTGGAAGATCAGGAGGCAGTCACCACTAAACCTCTGGTGGCAGACAATTAAAGCTCACAAACCTGGACAAGTTCTTTGAAAACCACCTTATGGGCCCTTCTGAGGGTCTCAATGGATTTGAGGAATTTACAGACAGGGATCTAATATTTTCTTGGGTTCATTCTCTATGGATATCATAGATTGGCATCTTTGGAATGTACTGTTGTAGAACAACCCCATGGACTTCCTTCCACTGTGTTTCTAATTTTCCTTACTATTGTGCACCTTTACGTTGGACTAGCATTCTGTCCCTGGATGAATGTCTGATGCTTCCAACTCTCCTTGCTCCTCCCATGACAGGTCTTTAAAAAACTGCTGGATTTCAGACAGGCATTGTTGCCACACCCACATCCAGGAAATGAGAGTGTGTTGGTGTTCCTAATGAGTACTGTGGGACAAAGTTCTGTTGGCCCCCCAAGATAATAAGCAATCATAACATGGTAGGGTGAGCAGTCTGTCAAGAAATGTACTGTATGTTTGTGATTCCAGACCACTTTGAGTGAACCATGGGTCCAATTACTTTGTTTCTCACAAGTTAAGCATCTCAGCAGATGTATCTGGTGTGATTGAACCTCTTACTTGCTCCGTTGTCTTGTGGGTGTTACAGGTAGTATGTGACGTTTAGGGGTTTATTTACTAAAGCTGGAGAGTCCAAAATCAGACTCCCTTCTGCATAGAAACCAATCAGCTTCTAACCTCAGCTTGTTCAATGAAGCTTTGGCAATGAAACCTGGAAGCTGATTGGTTTCTATGCAGAAGGGAGTCTGATTTTGGACTCTCCAGCTTTAGTAAATAAACCCCTTAATGTTTATTAAGTGGTACCATTTTTGGAAGAACTCACTTTGGAAACAGGATCTCTGGTCTGGATGTATCTTCTGCAGACAGGAAGGAAGGCAGAAGAGTTTCCACACCTTCTGGGTGGTGGCCTTGTTGATCTGGTTGTGGTTCAGTACAGCAACCTCACACTCGGTAAAGTGGTGTACCATGACTAGAAAATGATGTTGAATGTAAAAAAAGTTAGTATTTCCAGTGGGGCAGATGTGTACCAAGTCAGAGGTGGAATTTGGGCTTCAGCACCCTTTGACACTGAACAGACAACACAGTGACTTGTTCAAAGAATTGGAACAGAGCCATTCACATGACTTTCCTCTTGATCCAGGTGAATGTTTTGTGGACAATTCTTGGACTCTTGTGTGGCTCACTTCCATGTGGATTTTCTTTGCCACAGAGAGGGCCCAGGCTCTTAAGAGTATGACATGACAGGTTTCTGACAAGTCATGGGGAACATTATTCTGTGGTATAGTATCCTGTCTGGAGCTGAGTCATCGTTTCTGTCAATTACTGGACGGCGGCTTCCCATGGAGCTATCTGTTGGATTGCTGGCTGCAGGTGGGTCTGTCAATTTCCCACGTACAATGGCCCTGGGTGTTTCTGAGCCTGTATGTCTCTGCTCCTGACATGCTATGATTGCTTCTAACAGTTCATGGTACTTTAAATGGTTACTCTGATCTTTTTGGAGAGCAATCTACAAAATATCCCTTTATCCATCAGTATACATCAACCTGGGTGCTTTATCTACTCACTTCCCCTCCTAGCGCCAATTCTGACTGCTGGCGGGGTGGAAAACATATGGTCGGATATAGTCCCACAATCCCTTGACCTGGCCCTGTGTATTTTTGCAACAGGAATACTGCCAGGAATAAGGGTTAATTATTGCTTGAGCAATAGGTTGCCTAATTCCCTCTGGAGTAGTACAACTGTAGGCCTTTCAGATTCTGTTCGTAGGCACCAGGTGCAACATGAATGATAAGCCGAATGATCACACAGAGAGTAACTGTAACAAGCAATTTACTAAACAGGTGCAAAGTTAGAGTCAATAATGAAAAAGATGGTGAGAATGGGAAAGGGCATGTATGTCCTTCAGAATATACTGTATAACAGATCATGAAAGTTGCACAAATATGGATTCTTCACAGAAATATCTTTGTGACTCAGTCAACATGTAACAGGTAACATGTTGCTGCATAATACTGTATAATCTCTATAAGACACTATAGCAACATAGAGTCTAGCTGAGAATTACACTACTTCAGAAAAACAGTTCAGAATACAAACAGTTACTTGCACTTATCCTCAAAAACAGCATCCCTCTCAGTGAAGTTCAGGGTAGCTGTGGTAAAACAGGTGAAAAGCCATATGATCCCAAGCCTGGCTCGAGGACACAGGGGGCAACTCCACCAGAACTATAGTACTGCGGCAGCAATTGGTAGCTCCCCACAATAGCTAGGTCTTCTGGAGTATCTGCATGCTATTGTGATCTGATCCGGCTGCCTGCACACTCGTTCTGACAATGGAGGGCCTCACAGCTACATGCAGATCACTTGACCAGCTAGTTCTGCCTTATCAGTTGTGGCCTCTTTGAGCTGCTAAAGGAAGGGGGGAACGAGGAGCTTATCCTCCCTGTGTGTGTCCAGGAACCTCACACATGCTACTCATGTACAATATGTCTAGTATATCTACTCAGCACCTTTCACTACATGTGATACAACAACACGCTGGTCATACACAAGTAACATAGGAATCTCATTCATAAACACATGTACATTGTGACATACTACCTGTGCAATACACTCACTGCTCATGTAATGTACTGTATGTACACACTCCTTAGGGATGAGATGGGGGGGGGGGGTCAGATGTGAGTAAACACTATTTTGACTGAATGTTTTTTTTTTAAATATTTGAAATATTTTCTCAAACAGAAACCTCATAGGTAGTTGGGAGAGATGGTCTCTGTGGTAATCTTTTAATTCTTCTACATATAAAATCAGTATTTTATATAAATCAGTATTTTAATTGTAAAACAATGACATTTACATATAAAGTACCTCAAAAATCAGTAATATAACACACATGGAGTATCATTACATATGAATGATAACATCTTTGATGGATTGAAAACATAACTTTATTAAATAATGTGCAAATGTGTTAGGTTTTAAAGAGTTTCTCAACCAGGGTTCTATGGAATCCTAGGGTTCTTCCAGAGGTTGCTGGGGGTTCCTTGAGCAATTTCTGCCTCTCTGGTAAGTTCCCACTGATACAAGTGATCTTTTTAGCTAACTGTAAGGGGGTAATTCTTCCCAATGACTACGAGGGTAAGGAGCATTCTTCCCACTGACCATCACCCTAATGCACTGTATCATGAGTTGTAGATTTAGTCATTTTTAGCAAGGATTCCCTGAGGCCAAAAGTTATTTCAAGAGTTCCTCGGTGTTAAAAAGGTTGAAAAAGGTTGCTTTAGAGCATTGACAGTTATCTCTTCACGGGGATTACAGAAATGTTTGTGAATAGCATTTGTTTGGTTTCAGGTTATACAACTTCATTAAACAATACTCAAGTACAACAGTCCTGATGCTGTGGGACATTTTTTTTAATAAATATGTTTAGATTAAAAATGTATTTTAATATTGTTATATTAATAATAATTACGTATTTTAATTAAATTATATTATTAATCTTAACAATATACTGTATATTAATGCAAAAATTATTTAGCATTATATAATACTGCTCTATGCAATACTGCACAACAATTGTGCTTTACTGCTCCATCAATGAAAGTCTATGATTTGGCCAACATATGCAGAAAAACAATCCACTCCCTGCATGGCTGATATCTTATCCCAGAGACTACGCTGAGCCATTGAAAGCCCCCTCTACTGGCTAGCCAACTGTTAGAGATTCTGTATATAGCCCTACAGAACAGGCAGTGTACAGTCCACATGTGTTTATCTGCTGCTTCTCTGCTAACAGGAAACAGGAACTTTTTATTCAGGAAGAAAACAGAGTATTATCATAGATACAGCTACAGACTTATAAACACTGCCATCTACTGGTTGAAGAACATATCTGTAGTTGTTGCACAAAGAATACATGTACACTGTATTCCAATACTAGCACATTTCTATATTTAATACAATAAGATATATATGGCTTTAATGTAAACATTGGACCAATAACACATAATAGGTATTTTCTAAAATACACTACACTTTCCCTTTAACTATCATCTTCTGTTGGAAAAATGTGAATCAGAAATGGAGCACTAAGAAGAGTGTCACTGTGTTTTCTGCATCTGCTATATGCAATGTTCAATTACTGCTTTAATAAAACTGTGCAAGGATAGCACCAAGAGCGTCCTTCTGGGAACAAGAGAGTGAATTGAATCAGTGTGTGTTTGGATGAAAATTCTCATCTGGGAGGATCAACTGGAATAAAATATCAGTGGGTATATTTTAGAAAGTTAAGGCAGTAACTTCGCAAGTCTCACATTTTTACATTTCCAAATTTGTCACAATATAGAGCAACAATATATTTTTTGCACAAAATAGGCAAATTCTACAATGAAAAAAAAACAATTCCTGAGATCCAGGCAAGTGCCTCTCCCAGGAATCTGGAAGAATGTCATCATTTTGCTGAATAAAATAGATAGAATTTCCTTAGTCTCCACTCCCCTTGTGAACCCCGTACCTTGTAATGTTGTTGCAGTTCAAAAGGGGAGAAGCAGAAGTAGTTGATCTGAGGTTTCTAAGTGTATCTAAATGCCAGACTTTATTATGTAGATTTGTTTAGAGTAGGGAATAGTTATAACCCTTGACTGTGCATTTCTGGTTTTTTTTTTACTGTCTGTGCCCCACTGGGAATTTTTCCCTCATGTCCTGTCCAGGAAACACATCAGGAATTATAGAGAAAATGTCATTAAGGTGAGAGGGAATCCATTCTACAGCTGACACACTGGTAGAATTTTGTTCAGCATTTTTTGTTTTTAACCACTTGACCTCCAGAGGATTTGCCCCCCTTAATGACCAGGCCTCTTTTTGCTACTCGGCGCTGCACTAATTCAACTGATAATTGCGCGGTCATGCAATGCTGCACCCAAACGAAATTTACATCCTTTTATTCACACAAATAGAGCTTCCTTTCGGTGATATTTGATCACCTGTGCGCTTTTTATTTTTCACGCTATAAACAAAAAAAGGCCAAAAATTTTGAAGAAAAACGATATTTTTTAATTTCAGCTATAAAAAATATATAGTAAACTCAAAGTTAGTTATAAATTTAGGCCAAAATGTATTCTGCTACATGTTTTTGGTAAAAAAATCCCAATAAGTGTATATTGATTGCTTTGTGTGAAAGTTATAGCGTCTACAAACTATGGTATAGATACTGCAATTTACGCCATTTTTTTGCTATACAGCGCTGTGCTAGTTTAGCGGACAATTGCGCGGTCATGCAAAACAGTACATAAATGAAATATACATCCTTTTTTTTCCCACAAATTGAGCTTTCTTTCGGTGGTATTTGATTGCTTGTGCGGTTTTTATTTTTTGCACTATAAAAAAAAAGGCTGACAATTTTGAGGAAAAAAAACAATATTTTGGACTTTTTGCTATAGTAATTTAGTCATAAATTTCTGCCAAAATGCATTCTGCAACATGTCTTTGCTAAAAAAAAAAACCCAATACATGTAAATTAATTGGTTTACGTGAAAGATATAGCGTTTACAAATGGCGGGAAAGATACTGGGATTTTTAGGTTTTTTTTATACTAATAATGGCGGTGATCAGCGACTTATGGCGGGACTGCGGTGGACATTCTGACATTGGGGGGTACTGACTTGGGGTCACTGACATCCCCAGTGACACCAATACAGTGATCAGTGAAAAAAAAAAACACTGACACTGTACTAATGGCACTGGGGAGGAAGGGGTTAAGTTTATTATTCAGGGAAAGGGTTAACTGTGTGAGGGGAGTGTTTTACTAGGGGGCGGGGGTGTGTACTGCAGGGAACACTGCTGATCGGGAGAGAGAAACTCTTCTGTCCCGATCAGCGTGTCCCGGAGCTGTGAGGGAACTGACAGAAAGCACAGCTACTGCAGATGTGCTCTCTGTGTCAAGGTCCTACCTTTTCCCAGAGGTTATGTTTCTCCATGTGCTGGCATCCATGTTGGATTTCTGCAGAGCATGGTGGGAATCTTTTTATGCCTTCTGGTCTCTGAGGTCTATCCTCCAGAGTGGTGTGGCTGATTACATATAAGCCTGTGGTCCACACATGCCCTTTGCACTTGTGTCTTTGTCTTGCTACAGCTCTGTGTATACTCTCGTGACTCTTCTGGTATCTGACACGGCTTGTGACTAGACCATTCTCTGTGTTTTCCTTCGATCTGACCTTCTGTTGCTGAACCCGGCCCATGACCTGTGATTCTCTGTCTACTGTTCTGTACCGTTTTGTCCCATTGTTGTCGACCCGGCCTGCCTGACTACGCTATTGTCATTCTTACCAGTTACACGCCATTGGCGGCGGCCATTACCGCAGCCGGGGTGTCTCGGGGGCCGCGACCTGGTTCCTGGCTGCGTCAAGTCCATCCCAACCATTAGGGGCCCTGGTGAAGAGCAGCCTGGGACTTAGACTCCGCTCCCTGAGGGACTTCGGTCTGTTGGTGGTGGTTGTCGTCAGTCAGTGCGTTACCCTGTCACTAGGCCTACCTGTCCCTTCCACAGCCCTGCCCTGACACTCTGTCAGCGATTGCCGCCGATCGCCGGGACATAGCTGGTAACGACCGGCTTTGACCCGGCGACTGACATCTGCGGCTGTGATCGGTTGGACAGGTAGGGCGGCGGCACGCCTCACGCGCGCCCCCTACCTGTTTTAAAAACACACGTTTTAAAATGTGGCTTTGCCCAGCCGTGACGCCCTGCCACCGTATTTCTACAGTGGCTGGGTGGCATGTGGTTAAGAGCGTTTGTTTGACTTTCTAGTCATTAATGGGGTCAAATCGAAGTTCATTTTCAACTGCAGTGATGAGAAAATTAGGAGCTGGATGGAAATGTTTTTCATGAGCAACCACATTTCTAACAGTATTTGTGTGTGTGGGTTTAAAAATTTAGGAAAGTTCATTAACTCAAAAATTAAATCTTGAAAGCAAACAAAATTTTGAAGTACTTTCGAACAACATTCGGTAAGTCATCAAGTATACTAAGAATTTTCTTATAAATGTTCTTACGACTTTTCGTATGAACATTCGTTCAAAAACCTTAAAATATCAATCAAGTGCCACGCTTATTAATATAACAATATCCAGTATTTCACTCATATGTATGATGTATAACATCGCGTCTTACAAAGTAACTCCAAAAAGACACTGCTATTGGTATGGATCCTCCAACTGCTATCCTGCCTTATAGAATAGCGATTGGAGGATTCATACCAGTAGCAGTGCCTTTTTGGAGTTACTTTCCCATATGGAAGAAAAATATATTTGAAATATATTTTTTAAAATCTTATATGTTAAGATGACTTAAGATGATATTTTTAAAATATATTCTTCAGATTTTTTTTAACATAAAAAAAAGTAATTTTAACATATATATTTATATGGCCAAAATTGTAGCATTTAAAATATATGTCAATATATTTGGGAAGAATATTTTTAAAATATTTAAAATATATTTTTCTTCCATGTGGGTGTAACACGCGATATTGTACATCATACATGTGAGTGGAATACTGGATATTGTTAAATCAATAAATGTTTGGTGGGGGTGTACACACATTGGTTTGCAGTGTATAATCACACGAGGTGTTTTAAGAAGTTATTTGCTATTCAAGCATCTGTGAAGATATACAACCATATAGATAACCAATGCATGGACACTTATTAGGAGAAATTTGTGCTGATTGTTTTGGTTTAAATCAGAAGTGAAGCGCGTCACTTGACTGATATTTTATGTTATATAACACATTTTGTATGGGAATGTAAATGGTGTGAGCGATTCACAATTTTATTTTATTTTTTATCACTTTATTTTCCATTTATTATTTTGTATCACAATTCAGCATAGCAGCTCATGAGATTCTGCACTTTATACATTGTTCAAAAACCTACTCATATATTGGCCAGCATTAGACAGTTGTCACCAGAAAAGTTGTCCCAATTGAAAGATTTTCCTTAACTCCTGTTCCAGTGTCACCTGTAAAATGGTACAATGACAATGGTAACCAAGACAAATAGAGAGGGCGAATCTTCACAGCAATGACACAGACAGCAGTACAAAACAGACAGGGTTTTTGATTGCTCAACACTCCATCTAAAGCTGCATTACAGAGTGGCTAGATGTGCAAGATGGTTGTCAGGATTGAACTTACAGCATACACTCTAAATGCAAAATGTTCATGTTTAATTTTATTGCATACAATTTATAAAAAAAAAATGCTGAAATTAATTTTTTACAGTAAAGCCAACATCCTATCATCCAAATATCATTGTTCCAGACTGATCATGGAAAACATTAAGCACAAGACTCATTATAGAAGCAGTCTAATAATTGACAAGCCCAGTGAACCTGTTGGATACGAGGACTGACCAGAAGGCCTCTGATATCTATCTTTGTTCTTTAAAAAATAAAACAAAAGCATTCACAGGCAAATACGTCAATCAGACAAATCATCAATTGGCACATGTCATCTATCTAATGCACATTTAAAGCAGATGGAGAGTCAATGATATCCCAAATGCAATTTCGACATGTTAATACGTTTTGCAGCCATGCACACAAAATGGGTCATTCCCTTGATCATTCTGACAGTATTTCAGCTACTAGAAACTTCCACGAATAAATAAATCTATACATAGATGTTAGTTCACACCCTGGGGCAGTTTTAGATCTTCAAATGTGAAAGAATGTTGCTCACTGCCACTAGAGGGTACCAAAGCAAGGAAGGAGCCAAAGGTTCAAGCTCAACTTCAGAGGAGGAAAAAACACACCCCTCCTGAGCAACTGTAGCCAATTATGCCAAAATAGGGGGAAATATACTTCTTATAGAGCACACAAATGTATCCAGATCGCTTCCCGAATGAAAACATCTTCACTATTTTCCTCCAGTCCAGAGATAAGGAAACTGGAGCTAGTTAAGACCCACTCTAAGTTGGTGTAGAGAGACAGGCAGAGTGCTTGTCCCTGTATACAGTATAGCAGAGCTGCATATTTGCCACAGCTACCCCCTCCCTGTCACTGGCTGTTAAGGCTTCACAACCGACAGCCTCCAACAACTAGTGACACCGCAGTGGCTGGAGCCTGATGGGGAAGCTGAGACACTAGCTCCCTATCAGGTGTGCTAGCTCCTTGTAATTGATAGCAGGCATGTGCCTATATAGAGTCATTTTTAATGTTGTCCTGTTGATTGTTGGCTGGTGCTAGGAGGTTAAGTATTTCTTATGGTGACATGTCTTCCCCTGTGTGTGTCAGCCACTTCCCTTCTGGAGGTAATATATAGAGGGGTAGACCGACTTCATGGTGCAGTCTGGCATGAGAGTAGTGTTGCGAGAACCAGCACTATTATGTGATCTGTTTTAGTCTCAATGTTACCCTCTAATTGGACCCCATCATAGGGTCCCACAAGAGTGGATTCTAAGTGCCAGAGAATCAGAGTGAGACTTTTTCCTAACATAAGTTTACTAACTATACTTAAATCTACTCCCACCCCTATTCTAAGTCTGATTTATCTACCCTGTAAAGGGAAAGATCTGTATACTTACCTATTCTGAGAGTGCTCTGGTCCTATCACATGATTGGGTCCCAGTGCCGGCTTCTTTGTAGAGGAGGACAGGCGACAACGGATGCCCCATAGGAAGCCTAAGGGTGATGTCTCCACCCATGCTCTGCAGCTGTTGTCAGAGACCTCTCCTCTTCATGGTTGACTGCATCTCCACTTAAAGGACAGTGTTCAAGAATGTTATTTTATAGTTGTAGTCTAACTATAGGACCTCAACATGTAATTACTATTTTACCAAGTAAGTGCAGTTCTTATCAATGGCTGGTCTCAATTATTTATTAGGGTACCCACATATGGTATTAAAAGGTGTATTCATGGTGTATCCGAAGAACTGGGGATAGTGTGTAATAGTCATGATTAACCCCATGGTTATTAAGTAAAGAGTTTATAAAAAAAGTGATAAAAAACAAAACAGAGAAGGGAGAGAAAATGCCACTGAATACAAAATACTGCACTGTTCTTTCTCTCCTGTTTTTTTTTCTCACAGGGTTTACCAGCAGGAATCACCAAAGATCCCGCTTATGAGGAGTGAATGCAGATGCTGTCAGTGATTAACCCCATCCATTCCAACCAATTTATGGACTTTTGAACATTCTGTTAGGTCTTTTGGCAATTTTGTATTTGCGCTCCTGGGTGATATGCTGTATATACATTTGAACAAAGTTTACCCTTGAGGTTATGGAATAGAGTATAACAAGAAGGCATCCCTGGCCATGCGGTATCTCCTGCATGGTAGGGGTTGGGGAAAGACCTGGCAACCTACCCTGTAAAATAATTGCTAAGAGAATTCATGGAAAATGTTGCTTACAAGTGACGGTCCATGCAATCGCCTAGGGTCGGATACGACTGAATGGATAGATAGATAGATAGATAGATAGATAGATAGATAGATAGATAACAAGAAGAAGAAGCAACCAACTTGGGAGAGGAAGTGCTGGTGGCTAGTGATGGAAATTCTGTTAGTGAGGGGTAGCTTGCTTTTTTGTGAGCCTCACTAAGTGGCAGGGTCTCTATTCTAGAGCCCGCTGTGGAACAGAACCCTCCTAGAAACACTAAGCCTGTAAGCCACAGTGTGCAAGACTCTGTGAGTAGATGTAGAGTGGATTCCCTCTATGCCTTCGGGCTGAACAAGGTTAGTGGTCCAGTATACTGTGTCATGAAGAGCTGGTGGAGAAAAGGTAGTGTTCTGCGCTACTTTCTCGAAATATCTTTGTAGTCTAGTGCTGGGAGATGTAGGAACAGACCTATGTTGCTGGCTGTGGGGTGTGGGCTCTGACATATAGTATGGCTTCCGGCAAAAGAGTGTCTCTAACCCAAACAAAGTTAATAATAACAGTGAATAGTTGTTGTCTATAGGCTAAGGATCCGTCCAATGCCTGCTGTCAATCATGGAGCAGACCCGATGGGGAACTAGTTTCTGTGAATCTCCATCAAGCTCCACCCCCCAATACAAAATTTCTCATACGCTGTGCTGTCTTTGTGATGCTGCACTGAGGCAGTTCATATGGACACCCCGCTTCAGTACACCTCCACATGTGGTGCATACCCCAGATTTATGTACCTGGCAACAGCAATAACACAAATCTGTTGCCTGCACTGACATTTGTTGCGTGGAAGCATGTCAGAGTTTCTGAATTAAATTCCCCTAACTGTTCTGTAGTGATTTTCACAGAGCTATAAACAAGTATGAAAGCAAAAAGCAGAGACCTCCCACCTGATCAAATTCATGTCCCTGTATAATGCTTAGGAGGGCTATTAACCTACACAAGCTTTCAGAAAAGATTACCGACAAAATAACTAATACTAAAGAGTAGAGATGCAGATGGCTAATTACCAGACCATTATATGGAAATGCTCTTTAATGCACTGAGGAAAAATGATGATGACACTCTCATTATCAATGGTCATTTCCTAAGGAGGAAAAAAATATGACAAATCAGATCAGGAGAAAAATAATTCTTAATTGTAGAGACTGTACCATTTTCTTTTTATAAGAAGAAACCTGGAAATATAGAAAAGGGTTTTCCACAGGCAGATGAGCATACTTTTATTCATCTCTGTTTTTTATTTACCACCTACTATTATACCACAATTGGCATTACCAGCAGTGTGACAACCCCAAATCAGAAATTAAAGGACCATAAACAGGTTTTAGTGGAGAAGATTGGGATAAATTGGCCCACTCATTACACTGAGGATTTTCTCATACTGAGTTTTGTGGTATAGTAAATCCAAGCACTGTGATTTCATTATTTTCCTTTAATTGGTCTACTAAGATGGAACCCTCTTTTCCACTCAAATTCTGCATAAAGCCGAAGGAAAAAACAAATGTGATACAAAGGGAATTCACTGACATATATAACCCTCTAATCACATTTTCTGGACCAAGCCATAGTAATTTTATTAAATTCATGAATATTTGGCATAATGAATATATAGCAGCGCACAGTAATCAGTGTGAGTTATTTTCTGCTCTGGCCTTTATTTACTGATGAACTTGTATGAATCTTAAAGTATAACTAAAGGCAAAACTTTTTTTTTAGTTTTCGACAGAGGGGACATGGATTAGAAGACCTATTAGTTTTTATTGCTCTCTGTATCTCTGTTAGGGGGATTTACCCTCTCTATTTCTCCTGTTTACCATTATCATTGAAAGTAGAAGAAAATCTCAAATGTTGGGTTGTCTCCGGAAAAGTAATAGAGGGGAAATCTTCCAATGGGGACACCAGTTTTGGTGACCTGGGGAGCCCAAGGGATTCCCTTAACCACTTGCCCTCCAGAGGATTTACCCCCCTTCCTGAACAGGCCATTTTTTGCATTACAGCGCTGCGTCACTTTGACTGACAATTGCGCAGTCATGCAACGCTGCACTAAAATTAAATTTAGGTCCTTTTTTTCCCATGAATAGAGCTTTCTTTCAATGGTATTTGATCACCTGTGTGTTTTTGTTTTTTTTTTTAATTTAAATTTTTATTTATTTTCCATATATAATACATATTTCATCATTATTCTCATACAAAAACCATTTCCATATCCTTAATAACATTTCTTACTATCTTTATTCCCATTTACCTCCCCCCCTCTATCTAATTTCCTCTCCTCCCTAAATAAAACCTCCCCCCCCCATGTAAACCCACCCACTCTGCATTGTTCTATTACCTCTTTTCCCAACGAGAATATAGGGTATGTAAATCCTTTCATCTTTCTCACATTGCTACTTCATATATTTCAACATAAATTCTTCCCATTTTCTCCACCTCTTAGAGAACAGCCCCATCCTGTCTTCCTGCATATAACACAATCTCTCCATCTTACAAATTTGATTCGTTCTTTCCACCCAGTCCTCTATCTTCGGCACCTCTGGTCTATGCCAAAACTTAGGTATCAAACCCTTCGCCGCATTCAGGTAGCACCATATACCCGAGTCCTTATATTTATTTACTGATAACTCTGTACTATGTAGTAAACATACATCTGGGTCTAGTCCTATCTTTATCCCAGAGATATTCTCAATTAGTTGGACAATTATCTCCCAGAAACCTTGGATCTTCGGGCACTCCCACCATATATGATATAACGTGCCTATTTTTCCACAACCCCTCCAGCACTCTTGTGAATTTTCCCCACATATCTTATACTCAACCTTCGGTGTAATGTGCCATCTCGTTAAACACTTATAATTTACCTCCACCTCTCTCATACTTCTATTCTCGTGTATTAATCTATATATTTTCCTTTGTTTATCTTCATCTATCTCTATTCCCAAATCTCTTTCCCATTTTACTATATACATTGGCTTTGTGTAAGTGTCTAACTCAGTGAGGGTCTTATAAATTTTTGCCGTACCTTGCCTCCTGTCACCTCGTGTTTCTAACAACCTCTCAAACAGGTTCCAATCCTTTCTCGATCTCAACGGTTTTGGAAGGTTTCTGACAAAGTGTTTTAATTGGTGATATCTCCACTCATCTATTTTAATGAAGAGTTCCCTTTTATCTTTTTTCAAATCCTTAAGTGTTCTCAATTCCTGTCCTTCCATTATATCTCTCAATTGGATATCTTCTTTTTTAAACCATTTTCCTGTGCTCTCCTCCTTACCTGGAGGAAAATAATCTGTGTTCCTCAGTGATATTAATTGTGAATTAAAATCCCATTTCATAAGTTTATGTAATGTATCCCAAACTTTAAAAACATTTAATGTAAAAACACTCGTGGTATCTTTTTTTATTTTTTGTGCTTTAAAAAAAAAGGCTGACAATTTTGGGAAATAAACAATATTTTTGCTAGTAAACATGTCCAGTAAAAAAAATTTTAAAAATCAAATTTCGTCATAAATTTAGGACAAAATGTATTCAGCTACATGGCTTTGCTAACAAAAATCCCAATACGTATAAAAACGTATAAATGAATCAGTTTACGTCAAAGTTATAGCATTTACAAATAGCGGTATAGATACTGTAATTTTGTTTTATTTTTACTAGTAATGGCGGCAATCAGCAACTTATAGCGGGACTGCGTCGGGCATTCTGGCAACTGGGGAGAACTGACTTGGTGTCACTGACATCCCTAGTGACATCAATACAGTGATCGGTGCTAATAAAAAGGACTGACACTGTACTAATATGCTATGCAGAGCCATACAAAGCAGTGTGCTGGAGCTGACAGGGGAGAGAACTGTATTGTTTACATACAGTTCTCTCCCCCATTGGTAATACTCGACAATCACCAGCCAAGACCCCATGACTGACAGCCGTGGCCGTGAATAGCACTCCCTACCCGGAAATGCAAAATCACATATATACAGTATACATGATTTTGCATGCTCCTGCCGCCCTGCTATAGGGTGGCGGGAAAGCAATTAATTTGCTGGGATTTCATCCCACTTCCTGTTTTGGCTATGGGACAGGAAGTGAAGGTAAATCTCCCCAATGTGACACAAATGGTAAAAATAATGACAGGGTTTATAACCCTCTTTTACACTATTCAAAATGAAAATAAATTTTGCCTACATTTCTACTTTAAGACCAAACCTAGGCAAAAGTTTGGTTTTCAACAGGTAAAAGTCAGTTTTTTTTTCTGTATATGCCCTCACTGAGGAAACTGTACCTCACTTCATTTTTCATTGACACCAAAAACTGGCAGAACTCCTCACTGCTCTACTAAATAAATGTGCTTTCGTTGTTGTTTCTGTCCCCATCAAAGAAATATCTCATCATTTCTTGTCTTTGTAACCTGCTGTCATTGAGAAAGGAAGTGAGGTTAACTCTCCCAAACATGGACACAGACAGCAATAAAAACCTGACAGGTTTTAGCAGATTCCTCTGTGTATAAAACAAAATTTTAAAATGTTTGCTCATTTAGCGCTACTCTCTTGTATTTCTGGATCCCTCTAAGCTTTGCACACCCAGGCAACACGCATTTTTCACACTTGCATCCACAGTCAGTGAACAGTTTGTGAGCTTGGTTTTTGTTATTTATTAAGGGGATATAACTTGGATAAGGTAACAGGGATTATGGGATGCCCAACTTGACTGAAACAATACAAAGGGACAACTTCCTTCCTATTTACAAAAACAGATGCTGGACTGTTCTTTTCCTTTGAAACTATCAGTCTTTACAGAATAGTAGCAACTGCCCCTTACGAGCTAGGGACTCGCAGCCCCTTTGAAAGTTAGCTTAATTTGTTGCAAACTACATGTAGGGATGTTTCCTCTCCCCTGAAGAACTGCTCCCAGCTCCAAAGCCTGCAGACAGTACCAGCCCTCCTGGCTGCTCTGAAGACAAGGATAAAGGATTAAGCACAGTGCTGTCCTTTGAAAGCTTGCTACATGTGCCAGTCTTTCCCCTTGTGAATCCCTGGGTGTGCTGAGGTACTCACTCTGTCCTCCTTGCTCCCACTACTCCCAGGCCTTGATCCTGTTCATACTGTGATTCTGAATGAATTCTCCTGAACTAGCCCCCTTAGACCTAGGGGACCCCTCCCAGGCCACCGATAGCCTCTTCAGCACTTCATCTTCCACCCGACTTCCCAGCCAGCCTGACTTTCCCATACTTATGGGTTGGTCTCACCACTCTACCAGGGTCTCAAAACCTGGAATTGGTTACACTCCTATAAACTTGCAAATTAGGTCTCCACCCTTCCACCCACTGGCTTCTGGAAGGTTATCCTGGTCCTCTAGAACCAGGTGGAGGCAATAGAGTCCCAAACTTGTTAAGCCATCCAGCCTGACCTGCAAAAAACCCAACCAAATCACAGATTCACACAATTACCATGAGTGGTACACAATAAATTTACCTACACTGCCCTAGTAGCACACTAGAGGGTACTACATCCAGGTTTAACTTTAAGTCCTCATGCACACAAGACATTTAAAAAAATGCTGCTTTTACAGCATACTTTTGATGCTTTTAAACGCAGTTCTATGTTCGCCTACAAAGCCATGCACATTATACGTTAGTATACATTATACGTATTTTAAGAGCTGTGTTTAGAGGCATGAAAAAAATTCCCCAATTCAGCGTTCAGGGAAGAGCATAACTGACATGAATAAACACACATGTATACACATACATTTATTCCAGTGGCCAGAATAAATTAATATTCTGGCCAGTAGATTGAGCTTACATGCACAAACGGGCATAATTATGCACCAAAGCATTGATTTTTTTCATCTCCCTGCAAAATGAATAAGCCCTAGATATGAGTATGTTAATATACCCATATGCATGAGATGTAAAGCCCAACCCCAGGAGTCCTATATAAAATGTAAAATTAAGTTGCCCAATTTCTTCCAATTGTACCCATTTTTAAAGAGGGCATTATGCAACCAGTCAACTACTCAATCAATGCTACTTGGGAACCCTGATGTTTCCAAATAAATCTCTTTAGCAATGACCTGAGAATTTTAAAATAGGTAACACAGGAGTTTTGCCTCTTTCAAATATTGGCCAACTTTTTTTTTTCTAGATTGATTTTCCTCAAAGTTTTGAGTGTTCATCACTTTGTACAAATGTTGATGTTATTCTTGAATATTTTTTTATATATTAATATAAGTTGCCCAGCACAGTTAAAAGAAAAAGCTGGATTTGGGCTTCAACTTTTAAAGCTTGCTTTCAACTGAGTTACTGTAACAGCCTAATACAGAATTGTAGGCCCGCACTTTACACGTCTTATGATGGCGTATGACTGAGCATACATACGGTTAGGCTTTCATGCTACAGAGTAGGGTGTGCTCACACACAACACGACAGCCCATCCTCCTGGCAGATGCTCCTCTTGTTCTGGAGGGAAGTTAGAGGATGGGTGTTAGGAGTTGGGGTTTCTGATAGATGAGGGATTGTGCTGTCAGCACATCTCCATTCATGGAACAAGCAGTAAGTGGCACAGTTTCACTGACCCAGCAACAATAAACAGCATGAGGCACATAAAACTTGTATTGCACTTCAGCATGCAGTGCAGGGAGGAGCTGCACTGCCAGCAGCACTGTGTGGGACAGCTGGCTCTGAAGAGTGACAGATCAGGGCTTAGGAGCACTAGGCTCTGAGAAGCAGATGGTGAGTCAGAGACTTATGTTGCTCCCTGTATGCCAGAGGAAGGAAAAGAACATGTAGGATGCACTGTAGAGAATGTCCTGGCTCTGGAGGAAAGTTGCCATGGAGCCAGTGCACATTGCAACATGTATGTATGTGGAGGGATCACTGGTAATTCATTGAGCAGGTACTGCTTCTATTGATCCAACTTGTAGATCCATGTGTAGCACTCACTAGTAAGTAAACTAAATGTATTTTTGGCTCATGGTAGTGAGTGAGCCTGAATTTCTGTGGGTTTAGTGTGAGGTCAGGTTAGATGACTCAGCAGGTTGGGACTCTACCCCCTCCACCTAGTTCTGGAGGTCCATGGAAACTTCCAGCAGCCAGTAAGTGGAGGGGTGGAGACCTCAATCTGCATATTCATGGTAGTCTAACCAATCCCAGGCCAAGAGGCCCTGGTAGTGTGGTAAACTAACCCATAAATATAAGAGAGCCACGCTAGAGGAGTTGGTTGGAAAATGGATTGCTGAGAGATGTTGCTGTGTGGCCTGGGAGGGAGCCCCAGAGGACAGGGGTTCTTCTACCAGGCTGGAGGTTGAGGAGAAACTGAAAGAGGGAGCTCCACTGCCTTGCCTTCCACTGGCAAAGGACAGCCTGCAAAGCTTGGAAAGGAAGCAGCCCAGCTAGAAGGCTTGAAAGCAGTTCTATCCACAAGGTCAAGGACAATGTGAGTACCTCTACACACCCAGGGCCTAGAAGGGAGAGGTCTGCTGAATGCAAGTTTTCAAGGAACACTTCATAGCTTACCCAATCCCTTGTCCTGGGATCAGATACCATAGCCAGGTGGGCTGGTGTTCTGTGCACCAAGTGGACCAGGAGCTCCTACACATGGTCATGTTACTAGACATTTATCCAGGAGATACCAAGCTCCTAGAAGGGGATTATTTTACTAAGGACTGTAATGGATCCAGCTGGAATGCAGTCAAGTGATTGGCATTTTTTTCCTCAGTGTGCCAGAGTAGGAAAAGTCCTCATTATTCTGGTTCTTCATTCAAACTGGGCATCCCATAACCCCTTTACCTTATGCACATTGTTAACCCCTTAATAAAATGACAAATAAAAACAAGCTCAAGGACTGTTTTACTGACTCTGAATGTGGAAATGTGGAAAATGCATGCTGCCTGGTCGTGCAATTCATAGGGCGACCCAAATCAAATCCAGCGGCCCTTACAAGGGTAGTGCTACACATGTAAGTGGAGAGGTGAGCTGGTGGGGTTTGGCCAGATTTTTTGGAGTAGATTTTGTGGCGGGGAGTAGCAGGAAAGTCAAGAAAAGGTTGAAGTGTGGGGGGGAGAGGCAACCTAGTTTGCAAGACAGTGTTGCTTGCATTTTGACACTGGAGGACTGGAAATACGGGCTCACTGTTACATATGTCTCTGTTTCTGTTCCCACTATGTTACATGTGTCTGCTCCCTCAATGGCAAAACAGAAGTTAAACTTTTTTATTTTTACTTTTAAATACATATGCATTTATTTTCTTTAGATAAATATTCATTTATTACAAGATGCACCCATGAGACTCAGGAATCCCCTAACACTGTGAGCACTGCAGGGTCTGTTACCTCTTATACATTCTGTCTTTAAGAGAATCACCAAGCCGATGGCAAGGATGGGGAGGAGTAATTTCTATGACTCATTACTTGTGTGTGTAAATTTCAGCTTGAGCTACTGAGCTTTATAAAAAGCAGATTTTTTTTTTTACCAAAAGGAGCCAAAAAATTTCTGGAAAACATTAGAAAAAAGCCCAACCTGCTGGCTGCAAATGAGAATTTACAATATTTAAACCTGACCCATTTTTAAGTACATTTGCTTCTAAGAGGAATACTAATAGCTGCACTTAGGTGGGCAAGTGGATTGGATAAAATAAATACTAACTCATTCATTGGGTGCAGCAACTACCAAAATTTGAATACAGCAGATATGTACAACTGCATGAAACCACCACATCTCTATTTAAAAATTATTAGGAACACATATAATTTACTTCCCAAGGGTTTTGAGTGCTGCTTAGGTATGTGGAGACACAGAGAAAAAACTGAAACCTACAGTCACCTTTAGGAGGACATTGTAAAAAGAAAATGCAGCTATAAAAGGAATAATGAAAAAGTACATAAAAGAGCTGAATAAAACTCATACAAAACTGGCAGTCTTCTCAAATACAAACAGAGAATGTCTCTGCAGCCAGCCAGCAGCTTGATTCAGGGAGCAAAGCTTTTACCTAAACTTGTCAAACTACACAAAAAAGGAGTTTCAACATTTAATGCAATCTGTAATATGTCTTCTTCACCAGACATGATCTACTATCTCCTGTTCTATGTTCTGATTTTAAGAGCCTCGTTCTTGTTCTATGCCTGCGGCTGCCGTTCTTTGATATCAGAGGGCAGGCACGATCTTCTCTGTCAATACAAAAGCTTCCTCACAGGTGAATATTCTGCAGACCTTTGAAAAGCGTTCGCTTTTAAATACCATGGTGGATGCGATAGAGCCCTGCAGAGGAGAAAAAGTACGGTGTGCCTCCAAAAAATCTCATTATTCTTTTCTGGTGTCAGCCCATTGCCTTGGACTGAACAGCCCTAAACTCGCAGGTCTGCGGGGATGTGTTGAATTAGGTCAGCACTCAGCATTCCAGTACAGCACAAGGGACCGGATTGCTAACATGGAGACACATAACTAACCAACGCAGATGGCCCAGCGCTATTTTACCACGTATGATCAGAGCGCAGAGCCTGAGCTCAAAGATAAAATGTCCCATATAAAAAAAGCAAATGTAACTAGAAATCAAACGGCCACACAATGAAAAGGAGCAAATGAACAGAAAAAATGTGGAGAACAAAGTTTTATTTTTCTGCTTCATTTTATCCTTTTCATTAGAGGATTCTCTGGAATTCAAGAGGCTGCTATGCGATATGTGATCCAGTCAAAAGCATGATAATATTAGGAAGTACTCCATAGGAGTATCGCTTTAGATGTGCAAGTATCTAGCCATAGTTGAAAATCCCATGCAAAACCTTAGCACACATTGACGCCCTTTGTACCTGGAAGAAAAGAGGTTAACTTTTCCATGCACCGAGGGTTCTTTACGGTAAAAGCTGGGAAAATGTGCATAAGTCCACACAAGCTCTTTATAGCCAAATCAGTGAACTGCTTTGTAAAAAGCTGGCAATGTGTATAAATGCACAAAATATAAACACAACCATTAATATTTATAAGAAGTTGATTGTTGATCTAAGGAGTGTTTAGCAACTTGTGCCATGGTACACCCTAAATACAAGTGTAACATATAATGTGTTGCAAAAGGTGGAGTTGTAAATAACCATGCCAGAGGATGCCACAGGTCTTCCTACAACTTGACATCAAGAGATTTTAAGGTTGATGTAATAAAGGAAAAATGAACTACTCATATTGCAAGGGAAGTTGAAGTTCCCAAGGAAATGTTCCTTAAAGTTAACAGCCTATTTGCTCTTACTAAATCAACCTCTTTCACCTCTGAGAAAAGCAGTGAGCCAATTATAAAAGTAGGTGGATAAGGTTCAAGGAAACTGAAGACTGCTGCCATGGTTGCATATAACAAAAATTAGAAAAAGAAAATGACCAGTTATACAAAATCACAGGTGACAAAAATTTTAATTTTGAATAACACTGAATGTCAAAATGGCTTGGTATTAATTATATACTGTATATCACCCCAGCACAACTAGAATTTTTCAATACCCCAGAAATGGATGTGAGGGGCTGATTTGGGAAGATCTGGTTAAAGCATAACTAAAGGCACATTTTTTTTTTAGTTTTGGATGGAGTGGAGATTGATTAAAACCCCTGTCAGTTATTATTGCTGTCTGTGCCCCCATTAGGGAGATTCACTCTTTTTATCCTGTTTACCATTATCAGTGAAAGTAAAGAAAATCCCAGATTTTAGGTTGTCCCCAGAAAAGAGGGGAAATCTTCCAAAGGGCACTAGTTCTGGTGACCTGGGGGTCCTCAAGGAATTTCCTTAATTTCAGGGATTTCCTCTCATTTCTTGTTTGGCTATGGGACCAGAAGTGGAGGTAAATCTCCCCAATGGGACAGAGATGGCATAAAAAAATTTGACAGGGGTTATAATCCTTCCTCTGTCCAAAAACATTTTGCCTATAGTTCTTCAACGTGTACGTGAACCCTAACAATTAACTTCTCTTATTTTCTCTCTTCTGGTCTGTTTGAAGTACCATTGGAAACACTGGACTCTGCTGATCCTGCCAAAATCCAGCACGTTGACAACACAGTACATATCAGGCCTGTCCAGGTTATGTCTTTGAACTACAGAACACTGTGCTCCCCACCACCACCACCACCCCCATGTTTTGTTGATGAGAAATCGGTGTTCTGTATTCCCAACACACATCCTGTCCTACAGTGGCAACATTGCTCTTTCATAGATACAGTACAATGAGTGGCTTTTGTCACTTTAGGGCAGAAAGTGTGTTATTGACAGAATCATCAGAAGAAAAAAAATATAAAACTGCTGCAGATGCTACATCTAAGGACTGGTAAGCTGCAATATTTTACATTTTTTTGTTTTTGGATTTAGATACACTTTAAACTAGATCCCAGAAAGTAGATCATACTGTATATTTGGATATATATTTGTTTACGGTGTAATCCATTCACAGAGGTACATGGGCACGTGGATATAGGTGATGACATTATGTGATAGTATACAATACTCAAGCAAGATACAATGTATAAAGAAGAACTTTTTCTTAAAATTCTGAAAGAGTTAAGGATTCTCAGAAACACACTGTTCCTATTATAAATGCATTAGCCATTTCATTTATGCAAAGTCTTAAATTAAATTGCTCCAGACACAAGTTAAATCTAATATTCACACAGCGTCTGTTATTAGCTTTGGTTGAAAAGAGAGAATTGTCCTTTATTTAATTCGTTCAAACCTGATGAAAACAAAAAAAAGTGAAACAGCCTATTGATTGCATGATAAATAAATTGTGTGGATGGGGTTGAAAATTAGCCAGCAGAGTGCGAGACATTGTATTGAGTTCTAGAGGAGTAGTGGTGGGAGGGCCAGTGAGCCTCACCCAGAGGGACTTTGACAAGGCCTTTCCATTTGCATTTTGCTTTCTTTTAGATCTTTCACCATCAAAAAGTCTGTTAGAGGTCTACTGACCCCTACAGGCTGTACACCCTAAAAACATTCTCAGCTATTCCCACACTCCCTATATCTTATTGTACAGATAATTTATGTATGTTTTCAGTGTTGTAAAGAGAACGTTCACATGAGACTTTGTGTCAGAGGAGCTTGCACTCTAATGTCCACCACAGTCGCACACCATTACCATTATACATATATATGTGACATATTCCACAGTGTTATACCGAGAACGCTAAGCCATTCACATCAGATTGTGCACCAGAGGAGCTTACACGCTAATGTTCAACCACAATCACACATCATTACTATTCTACCTGGTTATATGTCATGGTGTATTACGGAGAACACCAAGCCATTTATATCAGTATCTGCACCACAGGAGCTTACACTCTAATTTCCCCCCGAGAGTCACACATTGTTATTATTATGCATTTATATATAGCTTTGACATATTCTGCATCATATTAGTATAAGGAAATAGAATTGAATAGGGAGGTCCCCAGTATTATTGGCTGTCTGCATCTCAATGGTGAAATTTCCCTTCACTTTTTTCCTCAAAGAAGGAAGTGATTAACACCCCCGTCACATCAGGTGCGACTTGGCATGCGATTTGCATGCCATGCGACTTGCAAATCGTATGCCAAGTTGCACCCTATTGTCCGCAATTACAGCGGTCAAATCAGTGTGGTTCCGACTTGGTCGGAGCTGCACCAATTTTTAAAGTAGTACATGCACTACTTTTGGTGCGATTTGCATAGTCATCTGTGTCAGATGTCTTACAAATTGTACCTGAAATCGGCATGTTCCCCTACTTTGAAATCATGCGACTTCACTGTAAGTCGCACAATTTCAAAGTCGGGCTTGATGTGACCGGGGTGTAAAGGAACTGAAAAGACATTCCCCTCACCTCCTATTCTTGTAACAACTGAAAGATATTGGAATTTCCTTTACTTTCTGTCTAGCGAGAATAGCAAAAACAGACTGAATCTTCCCAGAGGGGAGACAGGTAAAATAAACACCTGACAAAGAATCTAACTCTTTTTCGCTTCATTCAACAATCAAAAAAAATCTCCTGAGGTCTGGCATATTTCAGGAGACCTCGGACACCTGCTTCAAGCTAAAAAAAAAATCAAGCTATGACAAGGAAAGTAAACCTAAATAGTTGGCAATAATAAATATTTTACTAGTTAGTTGGCACAATTATGATCATATCGGACTAAATATTTAGATTGGCCCAATTATGACGGGATCAGGTGGCAAAAGGTTCAAGCTCTTAGAAGCCAATCAGAAGTAGGCAGCATCATTCTTTCCAGAGACTTTTGTAAAGAAAATCAATGGCATTCATACAGAGCCAAAAAATACACACACACACACACACACCATAGATGCCTTGTGCCCTTCCTTACCTGGACACATTTACCTCTAGAAGTGTACATGCCCAGCTGTGAATCAATATGGCAGCTGGACCATATCTACCATTTTCCAGCACCTTGTCTGCACCAGGTGGTCACTGAGACAAGCGGGGGTCTCCATTGCAGCTGCAATATTTTTAGACCATTGATTGTGAAGCTACACAGCAAACAAAAACCATGTTAGACTACCAAAAAATATGGAAAAACTAGAATATGTTCAGCTGGAGGTGTAATGGGTCTATAATCAAATTGATGCAGATACGGAGGAAAAGGTTTCCAGAAATGTCACCAGATACGAGTAGTGAGAACAGCCCCCCCATGTGCACTTTTGTACTGTGCTTTCAGCCATATTGCACACATTTGCATGCCATTGCTTGCTTGGTGTCAAAATTTGTACACATCTCTACAGGACAGTAAAGACAATGAAAATCAGTTCTTCACCCCCCCCCCCCCCAACTCATAGCTAGTCAAAGTGAGCAGGTTTTTACTATAGAACCTAGGGCCACAGTAGGATATATAATATTTACAATTCATTTTCAGTGAAACTGCAATACAAATAGCAATACGGTTCAATTCTCACTGCTGTGACCCCATTGTTGTGCCATTTCCAGTGTGATGATGCAGTGCGACTTGCTTGCGACTTTCATGTGACTTAAGGTCTTTGGCACTCAAGGCGCATGAAAGTAGCTGCGACTTGAGCAGCATTGATTGAAACAGCCACAATAGAAATAAATGGGTTTTCAATTGTCATGCGACTGTCGCAAGTTGCATGCAATGTTGCAGCAGAATAAATCAGGGCTAAGTGATAAAGGTAAGCCAGTGTGTCAGTGTTTCTGTATATGTATGATTGTGCATTGTCACAATTGTTACCAAATGAAAGGACAAACTAATGTAATGCCTATGCATATATTCATGTCTAGAGGCCCTTAAAATGTTTAAAAGAAATTAATAAGTGATGAAAATGATGCATTTACCTCTGCTGCATATTGGCAGGAGCAGGAGAAGACAGAAGGCGTTCCTTCTCCTATGGATTGCCAACCTAGAAAGAGAAGAGCTTTAGACAAATGCTACATATTACTAAAAGACAAAAACACAGCACCACAGCCCTGTGCGAAATCAACATTATAAATAAATACCTCTCTTACCCACAAAGTTGTTTGTATGAAACAAGATGTCCATGCAAGTATAATTCCCTCAGTTCAATGGAGGTAAATGACCACCTGCAGGATTATTTCAGCAACCCCCTGTTGCTGCCTCAATTGTGCACAGTTTCGAGGGCAAACCCCTCTTCATCAGAATGAATGTCATGACTATTGCACCAGAGATAGGCTCGTCCACTTCCCCATTACCACCATTACCGTTCCGCACCAACCCCCTTCCCCTTAACCAATTATACTAACAAAAGACATAACACCAATTTTGGAGTAAATGGCCAACATGGCCTTTTATTAACAACTCAAGTTACAATACACCAACCATTCCTTATAACAGAAACCCACAGAATTGTTGTTGGTCTTCGAAGGCACCCCAAAACGATCCGAAATGCACCTGCGGACAACCATATACACTAGGCCTCCAGCCGCAACCAACCAGCTCGGAGACAACCATACCGTCCGCAGTGCAGCACCACCACCTTCCAGTTAAACCTTGGTTAACTGGGAATGTCCCCGGGCATCCCATACCACGGATGGGTCCCACACCATTGTTGTTTACCTTCCAAATAAGAACCGCCTCCAAAGACCAACAACCGCCACAGCACGCTGGGTAAGCCCTTACCCATGCATGCCACGCCACAAATGAACAGCCCGCCGTATGCCATCCTGCAGCTCCAGGGACCATAAATCCGTCCCAACCGCATTCAAATGCACCCCATCGCACCTGAGATACCGCCAAGTATCCACCTCCAACTCCAAGTGCCGGACCACCAACCCCCCATGGTGACTAAAGAAACGCCCCACCTCTCTGTTAACCTTGATCCGAGCCTTG
This sequence comes from Staurois parvus, assembly GCF_062004578.1. Classification (NCBI taxonomy): domain Eukaryota; kingdom Metazoa; phylum Chordata; class Amphibia; order Anura; family Ranidae; genus Staurois; species Staurois parvus. The sequence continues at coordinate 150,836 of NW_028319731.1, read as the reverse complement.
TTGAGCCTCTCCACCGACCGCGCCCAACGCTAAGAGGTACAGGTGACAATGTCGGACCACACCACCACCATCCCCGGATAAGCCCGCCGCAACTGAAGAAAGTCCAGCTTGACATCTCGCACCAGCTCCCGCTCAGCGTGCCTGAAAAAACACCCCTGCCCCACTGGACGACGGGACAAAAAACCCTGAACCGCCCGCACTGGGCACACCAGCGAAGCCGGAAGAACGAAAAAACGCACCCGACCACCACATCCCAATTGGTCCGTCTTAGACCGACGTACCAGCACCTCCACCCATTCACCGGAGCACCTGACCTCATCACCAATAACCCCCCAAGAACCGATTTGGACGGACTAACGAGCTCCCCAATATGCAACGCCCCAAAAAAGGCCACCGCAAAAGCCACCCGAAATAAGCACACCTCAAAGTCCGAAGAACACACAGACCACGAATGCACAAACAAAGACCCCAACAACTCAAAAGACACCGGACGACGAGAATCCTTACAGCGATGAGCGCTCCGGTAACCCCGGAGAGCCTGCCGAACCCAAAAATCTTCAGTGAAATCCCGACACATTTGCAACTTAAAGAAGAATGCCAAACCCGCCAGTCGGTGATCCACCGCAGCAGCCGACACCCCCCGCTCAAAATTCCGCCACAAAGTACAATACCGCCAAAACCACCTCCGGCCCCCAGGGATCAATCTCAACCCGCTGTAGCAGATCCAGCCACTCCCACCAGACCCTAGAGTATGCAGACCAAGTCGCCTCACTCACTGAACGCCGGATCCAGCCCGCAAGGACTCCAAGGCAATCTCCCACAGCCCGTCGAGACAAGGAACCCCGTGTTGCTCCGCCGCCGGCGCCACCTCTCAGAAAGCGAGACAAAGCATCAGCCACGGTGTTATCAACCCCAGGGAGACGCAGCGCATGGAGAAAAACATTCAGACGCAGACAACGCAACACTAAATGGCGAAGCAAGGCCACCACCGGTCGTGAAGAAGCTGAGACCCGATTGATGACCTGAACCACCCCCAAATTGTCACAGTGACAACGCACGTTTAGATTTCGAAAAATTCTCTCCCCAAACCTCAACCGCCAACACCACCGGAAAAAATTCCAACAACACCAAGTTGCGAAGAAAACCCGCCTCCCGCCAGGAAGCAGGCCACGAGGCCGCACTCCATCGACCCTGGAAAAAGCCCCATAGCCCGCCGACGCCGCCACGTCCGTGAACCATTCCAAGTCAAAATTGCTAACAGGGCCAGACATCCAGAGAGCCCGCCCATTAAACGAATCCAAAAAGGTGTGCCACAAATGCAAGACCTCCCGATGATCCCGAGTCAACCGAATAAAATGTAAAGGGGAGGTAATCCCTGCCGTCGCCGCCGCCAACCGGCAGCAGAACACCAGACCCATGGGCAGAATCCGACAAGCGAAGTTAAGTTTTGCCCAACAACGACTGTAAGGCCCGCAGCTGAATTTCTCGCTTGCCCCAGCACCCCACGGAGTTCCCCTTGTAGAGCCACCAGCTTAACCCCAGGCAAGCGGCACTCCATCGCGCCGGAATCCAAAACAATGCCCAAGAAAGTCACCACCGCAGCCGGGCCCACAGTTCTATCCACCGCCAGAGGAATCCCGAAACGTACCGCAACGTGTTGCAAAGTGGCCAGCAAAACTGCACATACTCCGGAATCTGGCGGACCCACGCAAAGAAAATCATCCAAATATTGGATGACCGAATTCACCCCTGAGACATCCCGCACCACCCACTCCACGAATGAACTGAACTTCTCGAACAAAGCGCAAGATATAGAACACCCCATAGGAAGGCACTTATCAACGTAAAAATAGCCCTGCCAATGACAAACGAAAAACTGTCCGGATGGACTGGCAACAGCCGAAACGCCGACTCAACGTCCGATTTCGCCATGAGCGCACCGCGCCCATACCGACGGACCCAGAAAACAGCCGCATCAAAAGACGTGTAAGACACCGAACACGACTCCGAATCAATAGCATCATTCACCGACCCCCCCTTAGGGAAGGACAGGTGGGGAATTAACCTAAACGCATTCGGCTCCTTCTTGGGCACAACCCCCAAGGGAGAAACAACCAAATCTGAAAACGGAGCGCAAGCAAACGGACGCCCCATGCGTCCCAACCCCACGTCCTTACGCAACCTAGCCAAAACCCCCTCCTCATGCCGCAAGGCCGACCGCAAATTGCGAGCGAAGAGAGGAATCAAAGTCAAAGTACACGGGATGCGAAAACCCTCTGAAAAACCCGCCTTCAGCAGCACTGCAGCTGCCCGATCAGGATACCTCTGTAAGAAAGGCCCCATCCTTTCCACTCACACCGGAGTCGTCCCTCTTACCAGCATGCTCTCCGGGAAGGCCTCGACCTCGCTGGAAACAGCGTGACAAGGGATGGGAGCCCCCGCACCCGGAACATTCGTGCCTAAAACAGCAAGACCCACCAAATCGACACGTCCCCTCTTGGAACTGCCAGCAGAACCCCTGACGCCTGGAGCCGATTGTCCCGGGGAGAACGAACCGCCGGCCCCGCTCTGAAAAAATTAACCAGGGGCCCTCTCCGGTGTCATGAGTCGCATCCAGAGGCCAATGTCCTTATGATCCCAACGCAACGACTGGCGAACCGCCCTCCGCTGCCTAAACTGCTCATCGTACCGAGGCCACGCAGTACCCCCATAAACCCTGTGAGCCGCACCAATGGCATCAAGGTAACAGAATAGTGCTGAGCAAAGTTCAGGAGCCTTATCCCCAATCATACTAGCCATGATCGCAAACGCCTGCAACCAATTTGCAAAGGCACGCGAGATAAAACGAAAACGCCGCTGCTCCGCTTCCACCCGCCTACTCTCGTCAACCCGGGACCCTTCAAAAGGAAAACGCTCCAAAGGCAAGAGTGAGAATATATCAACGTACTCCCCACTCCAAATCTTCTCCCGTACCTCCGACTGTAAGTGCGCACCCAAAGGGCCCTCAAAACACCCGTACACTTCGCCCCTGGCCGAGTCCGCCAAGCCAACAGGCCCGGACACCCTCGAAACCGCACCCAACACCGCGGAGGGGGCCGCAGAACCCCGATCACCTGTTGTGGCCGGAACAACCCCTAGCCCAGACCCCGGAGGAGAAGAGACCCCCGGATGCCGCATGTCCCCGCTGTCCTGTACAAGAACCCCGAAACCTTCCCCACCATCCGGCGGGAGCCACGCAGAAGCAGGCCCAAGTGCCCCACCACCGCCCCACTCAACAGGTCCCGCAAACCGGAAATCACATCACTGAGACCCCCACCCATACCCGACGGGGGAACGCCGACAGTGCACGCCGCAGAGGCCGCACCCACCGTAGCGGCCCTACCACCCCCCAGCAGGTCCCGTAACGCAGAAGAAAAGAGATAGACCCCAGAACAGGTAACTCACCAGGCTGCCCAGGAGATGCCCCTTCAGCCGCGCGCTCACGATCCACCGTTGTAGAGCGGCCAGCCGTCGCCCCCGCATCGGGTTCCGACAGCTCGCCCTCCGACCTCTCGTCCTCCGCACGCTGTTCAGATGGCCTCCCGGTCCCAGGAGCCACGGGTCCTGCTGGTCTGTGCCGCTCACGACTCCGCCTCCCGGCACCAGACACGCTCACCGCCGTCCCTGGGCTCCGACCTGCAGCACTTCCAGCTGCCCTCCGCCCAGCTCCAGTCTTCCGCTGATGCTGCTGTGGAGCCAGAGCACCAGACCGTCCAGGGGGCCCGCCGGCCGCAGCAGTAGACAGCCCAGCAGCCGCAGAACTCCCTGCTGCACTCCATCCAGTGCCGATCCCACGCTGCTGCCTCACTGGAGCCGGAGCCCCAGACTTCTCAGGGGGCCCGCTGGCCGCAGCAGGAGACCGCCCGGCAGCCGCAGCTGTGCGCCTCCCACGCAGGGCTTCCTCCCTGACCGGCACCTTGTCAGTGGAGGAGCCGCAGATTCTTCTTCTGCCTCCATGCTGTGCGGGCGGGGGGGAGGGGCTTCCCCCGCGTGAGGCCCTGCCTACCGAGCTCCGCCGATGGCGGGGATTCCTCCCGGCTTCCCCGCTAGCAGAGGCAAAGGAGCGCCCTGCAAGCGGAGCCGGAGGGGCCCGAGCGGGGCTCCCATGGTGGCGCTGAGCTCTGGGAGGGACGGGGGAGGGGCTTCCCTGCACGAGGCCCCGCCCACCGAGCTCCGCCAATGGCGGGGAGTCCTCCCGGCTTCCCCGCTAACAGAGGCAAAGGAGCGCCCTGCAAGCAGAGCCGGAGGGGCTCCCATGGTGGCGCTGAGCTCTGGGAGGGGTGGGGGGAGGGGGCTTCCCCCACACGAGGCCCCGCCCACTGAGCTCCACCGATGGCGGGGATTCCTCCCGGCTTCCCCGCTAGCAGAGGCAAAGGAGCGCCCTGCAATCGGAGCCGGAGGGGCCCAAGCAGGGCTCCCATGGTGGCGCTGAGCTCTGGGAGGGGGGTAGCCCGGGCTAAACCGCTCCGGAGGCCTAGACCTCCGAGCACGTGGGCGCTCCCGCCCCCCTGCTGCAGGTGATGAGCCCGGATCCTACAAGAGATCTGCAGCCAGTCCTCCGCTGCCTCCCGCAGCTGAGCCAAAAGGTCGTCCATGGCAGGGCTAAAGGTGGCCTGAAGCAAGGTGTGCTAAACGGACACCAAGCTCACACTCTTGCCGTCCAGCTAACTGACGCCCCCCTCACAGAACCTCCCACCCTAAGGTGCAGCAAAACCCCACCTACACCAACCTCTACCAATCAGCTACCCCCCACTAACAATAACAAATCCCCCTGGAGCTACCTTAACCCTTTCTGCTCTTCCTTCACCCACTCTGGGCCTAGTCATGTATGCCCTGCGCTATTTCTTCTTTATTTCGCTACGGGCATTTCTTTTACATCCAGTGAACTGAAGGAAACTACTCAGATAGGTGCCATGCTTTTATACTGTTTTTGCAAGCACTTTGTAAGTATAAGAAGTACTTATTAAAGTGTTACTAAACCCAGGATCCTGCATTCACTATATCTGGTCTCCAACATTACATAGAACATAGAGATGCAATTATTTTATGGTCAGCTGTTAGTGGTATTATGACAATGTGGAAGCAACTGGGAACAGCAACTCAGCCACAAAGCACAGTGCGCAGAAGTCGCCAACTGTCCGCAGAGTCAATAGCTAAAGACCTCCAAACTTTGTGTGGACTTCAGATTAGCACAACAGTTCATAAAGAGCTTTATGGAATCTGTTTCCATGGCCGAGCAGCTGCATCCAAGCCTTACCAAGTGCAATGCAAAGTGTTGGACGTCGATGACAAAACGCGTGGGGCGGAGCTTGATCGATGTGACGTCATTACGTTTCCAATGAGCTACTGCGCATGTGCCGAGTAGCTGGGTCTGTTTTGCTGTGATTGCTGTTGATGCTGGTGTCGGCTGGGACACCCTTTGAGTTAAGTACAATGAGTACTAAATAAAGATGTTGTTTTAATAATACTGCACCATGAAGCTCTTCTGTTTCTTCCGAGTGTCTGGCATTTCCCTCTTTGGATACGTTTGAAGGTGGCTTTCTTGAGAAGTGGATTTCCTTGATGATAATTGATTTGAAAGTAATTGGCTCCATCTGAAATTGGTCTATGTGGATCTCGGCTTTGCAGAATACTATTCCTTGAAGATACATCTATGAATGACTTATCATTATTATTAATACTACTGTTCCCAGAGCAATATATGGTTTAAAAATATTTTTTAGCTCTGGTGAGTTTAATTTTGGTGGTGGTATTGTCACTTTATTTATTTTTTGGTGCACGTTTTTTGTGTTAAAATTTTTTTTTAAAAAGTGTGAACATTTCTTTCATATATATATATTTTTTTGCACCATTTATATACTTGATTTATGGGGATAATTTTTTTTACTAGCGCAAAATACTTTTTTGTGTTACTTACTACACCTTATTGATTTATGGTGATTTTTTGCAGCTGGTGTATTATAATAAGTGATTTATAGATATATATAGATATTTTTTACTTTTTCCATAGGCGCCATTATATATATTTTTTCTATTAATATGATGGATGTGTCTGGATTTGACGGTTGCCAGGAGAACGGTATTTGCCTGACTGTATTGTGTAACTTGACTGGCCTGCACAGAGTCCTGACCTCAGCCCGATAGAACACCTTTGGGATGAATTAGAGCGGAGACTGCAAGCCAGGCCTTCTCGTCCGACATCAGTGCCTGACCTCACAAATGTGCTTCTGGAAGAATGGTCAAACATTCCCATAGACATGCTCCTAAACCTTGTGGACAGCCTTCCCAGAAGAGTTGAAGCTGTTATAGCTGCAAAGGGTGGGCCAACTCAATATTGAACCCTACGGACTAAGATCGGGATGCCATTAGAGTTCATGTGCGTGTAAAGGCAGGCATCCCAATACTTTTAGCAATATAGTGTAGTTAGTAACCCTCGTAGCAGCTGCTAGATGACACCTGTCCTCTTGTGCTGCTCTGATCCTGTAAACTCCCCAGCCCTTCTGACATTTTAGATTCTGACATTTTGGACACCCCTTTAACCAATTCTCTACTGGGCATATTTATTCCCTTCCAGCCCAGGCCAATTTCCAGCTTTCAGTGTTGTCGTACTTTGAATGACAATTGCACGGTGATGCAACACAGTACCCATATTACATTTCTATAATTTTTTCACATAAATAGAGCTTTCATTTGCTGGTATTTAATCACGGCTGGGTTTTTAAATTTTTGCACTATAATCAAAAAAAGACCAAAAATTTTGAAAAAAAAAATGTTTTCTCTGCTTCTATCATAAAGGTTTGCAAACAGGCCAGAAGCGTTTTCATATTTAGTGTTTCATATTCAGCCTCTGCTACAATCCTTTTCACTGACCTCCTTCTGGGGTGTGTAGTCCAAAAAGATCTCAGAAATACAGGGATGGCTTCCCACAGGACTACAAGTCCCAAGGCCCCTTGTTCTTGATCCATGAAGCAGAATTCCCCTGCTATAGTCAGGAAGTGAGGTAAGAGTCTGAGTGTAGCACTAGAGGGGAACTAGTTGATTTGTGGTTCTGAGGAGGATGTCCGCTATATTCAGCTTGTAGTAGCCGGCACCTGGCTACATCCTCATACAACCTTTTATGCAAAAATGGAGAAATACTTATCAATTACATTTGGTAAGTATGCGGTTTTTCCATACACAATAAGTATGTGAGCCTTACATATGGTGAGTATGTGTATATTACCAGTGGTACATGTGTACATTAACCATCAGTAGAGGGTTTTAGCAGAGAGGATTCAGGTGAACAATATATGAATATTATACATATGTAAGTTGTATTGCTGAAATCTATTCTACTGTACATAGAACTAATCTTACATACATAGTAGGATCTTTATTATAAAATTCAACACAAAGCCCATAAAGTGTTGTAGCAAGTTCAGCCAATCCATCCCTCAATTGCCCCCCCTCTCAGCTTGGGACTGCAGAAGCGGGCTCGAGGAGGAAGGTGTGTGCCACCTCCCCTCCTTCCCCAACCCCCCCCTCAGCTCTGATGTTAGCAGTGGCAACAGCGGGCCTGGAGATTGCTCTTCCCCCCCCCCCCCCCTTCCCCCACACTCAGTCTGTGTCCACTGCAGGGGGAGTAAACACAGGAGCAGCTGTCAAAAGGGCCACTGTGAGTGACAGTGGGCTCTATATAAGGCTCCTCCCCCTTCCTCTTAGCAACAGGGGGACCAATCGCAGGGCAGAGGAGAAGGATCATAGGACATGTGGTCTCGGAAGACACATGGCTCCATTCCAAGCCTAAGGAGGCATACTACAGCCCCTAGCATGCTTGGCTGAAAAAGGAGGGGAACCCAAGGAGCCTGGGAAGGAGAGAGCTGTAAAGAGTGGCAGGGGACAGAGGAAGAGAACCACTCTGCCCAGTACCACCAGCCAGAGAGGGACTGAGCCACTGCCGGGGTACAGACATGCTACACCAGAGACTGGAGTTCTTCGGGGCAACAGAGAGTGGGCAATCGTCCATGCTGGCGGGATCACTGCTGCAATTTGCTGGGTCTGGTGAGAGGGCCCGTTGGCCATTATTCACTACTGCTCCCAGGAGACTGAGCCATTAGGAACTGCTCCCCCTGTTATCCTTTAGCCATAATACTGCCCGCAGGTCTTATTCCCAGCTGCAACGCAAGCCAACAAGCTTCAAAGATTAGCCGGTGAAGATCTAGGACTAAAGATCGCCCCCTAACAGTAACTGCCCCAAGGCCCAGCCTGTTTGCTATTTAAAGTGGTTCCCTACTCTGTGCCATTCTTATCAAAAGAGTTCCCTACTCTGTGCCATTCCTTTGAGTGCCCTCAAAATCACTAGGAAACTTCTATGCCCTTAGACACATTTAGAGTTTTGTTTGTTATTGTTGTTGTGTTTCTTATTACTGATTTACTTACGTATTTCCGCATTGATCCTTGCTACTGATATATATATATATATATATATATATATATATATACATACATACATACACAAACACACCTTTATTACCTGGGAAGAGTTTTACTTTGCTTAGTGGGCTGTATGTTGATTTACCCGCTGTGGGTTTAACTCTGCTCTACGCTGTCATTTATGCCAATTCTTAAAAAGAGTAATAGTGTTTACCACTAAACAGGTGTGTGTTTATTTATTGCCAGTATCCAACAGTTAGGTGAAAGGTACTGTACACTTTTGTTGCTACTTGTGTTTGCAGTGATTTATTCAACCAGGGGATAAGGTTGTTCTTGGAGTTGAGGCGCAGAACAGGGAACCCCTAGTTACCAAGAGGCTCCAACGGGGTAGCGCTACACTGATAATCATTATAAAATAAACACTATATTGCCGAAAGCATTGGGACACCTGCCTTTACATGCACATGAACTTTAATGGCATCCCAGTCTTAGTCCGTAGGGTTCAATATTGAGTTGGCCCACCCTTTGCAGCTCTAACAGCTTTAACTCTTCTGGGAAGGCTGTCCACAAGGTTTAGGAGTGTGTCTATTGGAATGTTTGATCATTCTTCCAAAAGAGCATTTGTGAGGTCAGGCACTGATGTTGGACGAGAAGCCCTGGCTCACAGTCTCTGCTCTAATTCATGCCAAAGGTGTTCTATAGGGTTGAGGTTAGGACTCAAGTTAAGTTCCTCAACCCCAAACTCACTCATCCATGTCTTTATGGACCTTGTTTTCTGCACTGGTGCACAGTCATGTTAGAACAGGAAGGGGCCATCCCCAAATTTTTCCCACAAATTTGGGAGCATGAAATTGTCCAGAATGTCTTGATATGCTGATGCCTTAAGAGTTCCCTTCACTAGAACTAAGGGACAAAGCCCAACCCCTGAAAAACAACCCCACACCATAATCCCCGCTCCACCAAACTTTACTCTTGGCACAATGCAGTCAGGCCAGTACCATTCTCCTGGCAACCGTCAAACCCAGACACGTCCATCAGATTGCCAGACAGAGAAGCATGATCTGTCACCCCAGAGAACACGTCTTCACTGCTCTAGAGTCCAGTGGCAGCGTGCTTTACACCACTGCATCTGAGGATTTGCATGCACTTGGTGATTTAAGGCTTGGATGCAGCTGCTCGGCCATGGAAACCCATTCCATGAAGCTCTCTATGCACTGTTGTGCTTATCTGAAGGCCACACGAAGTTTAGAGGTCTTTAGCTATTGATTCTGCAAACAGTTGGCGACTTTCTATGCACTGTGCCCTTCAGCATGCGCTGACCCCGCTCTGTCATTTTACGTGGCCTACCACTTCGTGGCTGAGTTGCTGCTATTCCCAGTTGCTTCCACTTTTTTATAATACCACTAACAGTTGACCGTGGAATATTTAGTAGCAAAGAAATTTCAGGGATGGATTTATTGCACAGGGGGCAACCTATCACGGTACCACGCTTGAATTCACTGAGCTCCTGAGAGCGTCCCATTCTTTCACAAATGTTTGTCGAAGCACTCTGCATGCCTAGGTGCTTGATTTTATACACCTGTGGCCTTGGAGGTAATTAGAACACCTGAATTCAATGATTTTGAGGGGTGTCCCAATACTTTTGCCAATATAGTGTATATTTCAGTGAACATACAATACTGAGGCAACATTATACAGCACAAATCCTATACAAGGATATGGAGCCCAACCCAGTCCATTCATAGTTCAGCACTAATTCACACATATTAGGAAAACCCCAATGTACTTTACAATCAGCAACAGTGTAGCAACATGCAGACAATCACAGCTAAAGAATGTTTAACTGATGCCATCTGTGTCATGTAGCTCTAGGATGTAGTGAGCTGTATCTCACTAGATCAAATCAATAGATAAGGTCTTTATTGCTCCTCCCTGTTATTCAATGCACACGGTCACCTTGGCAGTGAAAGCTGATCTGGGAGAACCAACTTGGAGGACTATACCACTTCTGCTGAGAATGTAAAGCAACCCCAAAAGCAATGTAAAAGTATTTAGGGAAGGAAGTACACATATCCCTATCAAAAGTTCTTATTTTTCACATATTGGCAATGGGGCTGCATCACCAGTGCCTCAGATCAACCAGGAAGTGGAAGCACAGGCATGGTCTGTGAAATGTGTGACACAGCAGTGCCTACCCATAGGGTATAATAATGTGTGTCACAGAATTCAAGAAAGTAAACGTGTAGGCATCTTCACATAGAAAGTTTACAAACTTCAAGGTTGTCCAAATTAACCACTTCCTGACTGCCCTATAGTAGATATACTGCTACAGGGCAGCACGGGTGCGCAAAACCACGTATATATACATGATTTTGCATTTCCGTGTAGTTCCACTCACGGCTGTCAATCACCAGGTCCTGGCTGGTGATTACTAGCCGGCACCCGGTGATTGCTGTGCATCTCCGACAGAGAGGAGAACTATTTGTAAACAAAACAGTTCTCCTCCTTCAGTTTGTGCACACTTCTTTGGATGGCTGTGCACAGCACAGCCATGCAAGGAAGTGTGCTTACAGTGAAGCACACGGACACAACACTATGTAAAACAGCATACAGTTAACCCTTTGATTACCCCTCATGTTAACCCCTTCCTGCCCAGTGCCTTTAGTACAATGTCAGTGCTTTTTTTTTTAGCACTGATCACTGTATTGGTGTCACTGGGGATGTCAGTGACACCAAGTCAGTTCTCCCCAGTGTCAGAATGCCCGCTGCAGTCCCGCTATATGTTGCTGATCGCCGCCAATACTAGTAAAAATAAAACATCCAGTATCTATACCGCCATTTGTAAACGCTATAACATTCACGTAAACCAATTACTTAATACGTACTGGGATTTTGCTTAGCAAAGACAAAAAGATTATTTAAAATTTTTTACTGGACATGTTTAATAGTAAAAAAAGTTTTTTTCTCAAAATTGTTGGTCTTTTTTTTTTTTCTATAGCGCAAAAAATTATAAATGCACAGGCGATAAAATACCATTGAAAGAAAGCTCAATTAATGGGAAAAAATAACATAGATTTCATTTGGGTCCAGCGTTGCATGACCGCGCAATTGTCAGTTAAAGTAATGCAGAGCCATAAAACAAAAATGGCCTGGTCAGGAAAGGGGGTAGATCATCAGGAGGGCAATTGATTAATAACCTAGAAATAGTTGAAATACAATGTAGAAATGAATATATGAGTTTACATTATGACCATAGATGTGCTTTAAATGTTTATAGTGTGACCACAGATTCATCCCTCTCACACGATGCTCCCATATCCAAGTCATCATTTATTTAGGTTACGGATTAGAATTGTACATTAAAGAAAGCTTATATCTCAGCTGTCACCATTCCAAATTGTGCTTTTCCTTTACATATCTACTGCTAGATGTGAAGCTGTATGTGGAGTTCTGATTTAATCAGGGGCTAATGTCGTGTCTAGCAAGGTGTGTAGAGTTAGGAGCTCGGGTATGAGCATGCGGCATCTTTACCTGTCCCATCACACAGACGTCTTCCATGAATATATTAGTGATGCTAATCACAGACCTTTTGCTTCCCGCTGATGTTACACACAATGCAATCCAGCTGATTGCAGAGGAACAGGAGCGCCAGTGATCTGCACTATAATTTAATTTTAGCTCACAGCCACAGAGGCGGCTGCGGGAGGTTCAGGCCCGGCGAGATCTAATTCTGCTGATTTAAAAATTGCAACTGAATGGAAATGCAAATTTTGGATGACATCTCAACCTCTTTGATTGTACAACAACTAAATGTATTTACAGGAAGGAAGAATACAAAAATGTTTTTACAGGAAGAAAAAAAAAATATGCAGCTTACGTCGCTGCCACACTGACGTTTACAGATCAACTCCAGCCAGAAGCAATATTTCTGTTTCTGGTGAAGATTGGTAAGCTGAATCACTGACTTGTCTTTTGGAGCCTCCACAGCAGAGTTCTCAGCTGCTTCTGCCACTTTAATTCTGCATCTGAAACTCTGCTGACTGTTTAGGCCTCATGTACACGGCCTAGCTCTTTTGAACGCCTTTTCTCCTGGAAGGAGAAAAGCAGCATAAAAGTCGTGCCTAAAACAGGGTGTCAAGTGTTTGGGTGTTTATCCATTCCATAAACCAGGATATCAGGGAGTCGTTGCCACCAACTGCATTACACGAAGAGAGAGGAACGGACATTGTTCCTCCAGCTCTGTGACCCCAGAGAAAAGGATTTTGTCACTTCCGCTTTCAGCTTTTTTGTTTACCTGGTCGTTAGCAGACAGGAAAGCAGCCGATCAGACTGATTTGTGCCTGATCGGCTGCATTGGAAGACAGATCTCTCCATAAAGAGGACCGCTCACATCCCATGCTGTCACAAGGGATGCTGTTTATCCCTTGTGATAGCAATAAAGTTATTAAAAAAACTGAGAGGGAATGTAAAAAAAAAAAGTTTTAACTAAAATAAATAATACAAAAATATAATTAAAGTGCCCCCAACCCCTGTGCTTGCACACAAATGCGAACTCATACGTACGTTCCTCAAGCATACGTAAACAGCGATCGCACCACACTTGTGAGGTATTGTCACGCACATCAGAGCGAGAGCAGTAATTCTAGCACCAGACCTCCATAAAAAAAATTGCAATACCCATCATTATATTATCTAGGGCTCTGCTAAAACTATATAATGTTCTAAGCAAAAAATGTTGATTTTTACATGTATGTGAGAAGTGTCAGAATTGGCCCAGTAGGCAAGAAGTTAAAAGTGGTGTTTTGACACCCAGTGTGCATGAGGCCTAATACATATGTGCTCTACATAATGGAAAATGCAACAGGACTCCTCTATAGCAAGGTTGAAGCGCTAATGGTGTGTTGGAACTGCAGCAAGATATCCAATGAGTTTTAAAAAGCTAGAGTAGGTGATTCAGGTCACTGACATACACATCAATTTGTGGTTACTCTTAAAGAAGAACTCTAAGATAGGCAAAAAAAAACACCCATTAGTACACCCCCCTACACAAAACACTAAACAGTTTAATAACATTTTGAAAATCCTTACCATTTTGTAAAAACGTCTAATTGCATTTTCATGATCTCATCTCTGTAATTCAAAAGATAACAGCATCTGCTCTGCCAAGGAGGAGGTGTAACAGCAGAGATTACATCATATCCCCTCCTCTCTTCCTGCAGTAACAGGAAACTACAGCTCCCATCAACTACAGGGAATTGTTGTGAATGTGGGTGGGTACACTAGGCCTGTACATGTTGAATGTGTCTGAGAGTTTCATTCCACCCACCACTGCAAGTGGGGCTGAATTACATCACTGCTTGCTGGAGAAAGAACTACAGAAGGGATGTGCCAAGACCAGTGGCTGGGGAATAGGAGGCATAGCAGCCACCAGTCTTACAAACAGGAAACCAAAAAGAATTAACGGTTTGGTTTGATTTGAAAATGAATAGACTATTTCAGAGCAACTACTGAGTGAGCCAGAAGATGGATGACATATACAGTGAAGGTAGGAAATCAGCAACAAGGACATGTAAAGAAGTTTCTGCTTTAAACTGAGGGTACAGGGTATCTATAATCTTAGCAAAAAAGGAATACAGCTGTAAAGAACAGACTGTGTGCAGTCGGTAATTACAAATACCCAAGCAGAGTTTCTTATTGAAAAGTTATATACAAAAAAACTTTATTAATGTGTAATGAAAGATTAAATTAACCACTTGCTCTCCTGAGGATTTACCCCCTTCATGACTAGGCCATTTTTTGCATTACAGCGCTGTGATATTTTAACTGACAATTGTGCGGTCATGCAACACTGCACCCAAATAAAATTTACGTCCTTTTTTTCCCCCACGAATTGAGCTTTCTTTCGGTGGTATTTGATCGTCTGTGCGTTTTTTATTCTTTGCGCTATATGCAATAAAAAAACTACAATTTTGAGAAAAAAACTATATTTTTAACTTTTTGCAATTAAACATGTCCAGTAAAAAAAATTTAAAAAATCAAATTTCGTCATAAATTTAGGTCAAAATGTATTCTGCAACATGTCTTTGCTAAAAATCCCAATTTGTGTAAATTAATTGGTTTACATGAAAGCTATAGTGTTTACAAAAGGCGGTATAGATAATGGGATTTTTATTTTTCTACTAGTAATGGCGGTGATTAGCGACTTTTAGCGGGACTGCGGCGTACATTCTGACACTGAGGGGGAACTAACTTGGTGTCACAGACACCCCAGTGACACCAATACAGTGATCAGTGCTAAAAAAAAAAAGCATTGACACTGTACTAATGGCACTGGGCAGGAAGGGGTTAATGTGAGGGGTAATCAAAGGGTTAACTGTGTGCTGGGATTGTTTTACTAGGGGGCAGGGGGTGTGTTCTTCACTGTAAGCACACTGATCAGGATGGCTGTACTGTGCACTCGAGCTGACAGGGAGGAAGATTGTTTGCAAAACGAAACTATCTTCCTCCCCGTCAGTGATTGTTGGTAATCACTGGGCGCCAGCGGATAATTACCGGCCAGGACCCGGTGACTGACATCCGCGGCCACGTGCGCCCCCTACATGGAAATGCAAAATTATGTATATATACACACATGATTCTGCGGACAAGTGCCACCCTGTGGCAGTAAATCTGCTATAGGGCGGTCCTTAAGCGGTTAAAGAATATTACTCTGACAAGGGGAACACACATACATCAGTCATATACAATAAAACAAAATAAAAGAAATAGCCCTTACTAGGGGCGTAGCAGTTGGTCAATATTGTACATCAAAGTGGCTTTGGAAGCCAAATATATTCCAAAGCACATAATTGATGGTGGCAGTAAGTGACTATTTCAACCAAACCGATATATTCGGCTATGCTTTTCTTCTCTAGCCACCATTATTCCTGTTTAATATTTACTGCACTGGACTTCCTTCACATACATCTGCATATCCTTTCCTGAATGAGCTATAACACTTCCTCAAAATTGAGTGGACACTTGTGATTATACCACTGCATTGGCATTTCCTGAGTTTCCATCAATACATTACTTGTACAAGTATCATATTATATGGTCCACAAGATTACTCTATGTCGCTTCTTTGGAGATGGTTACCAAATATTATTATTGTTATTATTATACAGGATTTATATAGTGCCAACAGTTTGCTCAGCACTTTACAATATAATGGGAGACAATACAGCAACAATACAGTTCAATACAAGAGGGATTTGAGGGCCCTGCTCCTTGGAGCTTACACTCTAGGATAAATATGGAAATTTTCGCTGAGATCTCTTTGCTTATATCTTCATGTTAATCGCAAAACAGCAATCAAATACAGGTGTCCTGATGATGATTAAATCCATTCATTATTGAGCGTATGAAGGCTTAATGGATTGTTTGATGCGAAATTGCTTCAGTAAAACCTTCTATAGACTACCCACCGCTAAGCTCTATCTACACAATATCTGCATGATGCTGGTAATTATCTACTATCAGTTAGTGATTTTAAAATTAAGCGCTGAGCAAACTGTTGGCCCTATATAAATCCTGTATAATAATAATAAAATACATGTTATATCAGCTTTCTAGTCAATATTGTGCATTAGAATATATTTGGCTTCCAAAGCCACTTTGATGTACAATATTGACCAACTGCTGTGCCCCTAGTACGGACAATTTCTTTTATTTTCTTTTATTGTACATGACTGATGTATGTATGTTTCCCTTGAGTAAAGTTATTTAATCAATCTTTGATTACACATTAATAAAGCTTTTTCGTATATAATTTTTCTACAAGCTACTCTGCTTGGGTATTTGTAATTACTGACTGCACACAGTCTGTTCTTTACAGCTGTATTCCTTTTTTGCTATTATTTTTTCTGTTTAAGCCCACACCAATGCATATGGTGAGACAGAGAGCTATCAATTAGGCTTTTGCCTATCTTAGTGGCATAGATAATTTTTATTCATATATATGATCTTACAAGTTTGCTCTTACATTATATTATTATTAAAGGTCTTTATATGGTACTGATAATTTACCCAGTGGTACATCTTGTACATTTATTTCAGTCCCTGTTCTCAAGGAGCTTATAATTCTAAAGTCACTGACTTGCATGTATACACCTACTAGGGACAATTTGGACAATAGCCAGTTACCCTACCATCATGTCTTTGGAGTGAGGGAGAAAACCCAGGAAAGCACATGGAGACTATTCAAATTCCATGCTGATAATCTTCTGGTTGGAGGGATGCAGGATCAGCTGGGCAACACAGAGGTAGGAGAGGCTTCTGCCCCAAATTGACTCCTTGCATGTGTAGCACTACCCTCGTGAGGGCCATTGTATAGTGGGTATCCCTAAGTATCTTTCCGCACAGCCAGGCAACAGGTATTTCTCACACAGACTTGCATCCAAAGACAATGGCCAGTTCATGGGTTTGGTTTTGTTGTTTTATTAGGGGAAATCAACTTGGATAGGGAAATAGGGATTGTGGGATGGCCAGTTTGGCTTGAATCAATGGAATGTGGACAGTTCCTTCCTATGTACAAAGGCAGATCCTAGACTGTTCTTTTCCTGAAAGCCGTCAGTCATTGCGGCTCGGTGGCAGCTGCCTCTATGGGCGGGGAACTAGCAGTCCCTCAAAAATCAGCTTTACTTCTCATAGCTACATGCAGAGATGTCTTCTCTACCCCTGTAGAGCTACATCCAGCTCCACAGCCTTACCAGCCCACCTGGCTTCTCAGAAGATCTCCCGAGACAAGGATAAAGGATTGAGCCCAGTGCTGTCCTTAGAAAGCTTGCTACGTGTCTTTCCCCTTGTAGATCCCAGAGGGTACTGCTGTACTCACACTGTACTCTTTGCTCCCTTCTGCTCCAGGTCTTCATCACACCTCCCTGCTGAATATATCCCCCAGAGCCAGCCTGAGCCCGGCCTGGAGGCCAGTCCTCCCCTAGACCTAGGGAACCCCTCACAGGCACAGAAAGTCTCCTCAGCACTCCATCTTCCACTCGACACCTTTTCAGCCTGACTCTCCCATATTTATGAGCCAGTCCACCATTCTACCAGGGTCTCCGAACCTGGGATTGGCCAGACACCCATGAACATGCAGATCAGGTCTCCATCCCTTCCTGCTTACCGACTTCGCGGAAGGTTCTGTGGTTCTCCAGAGTTAGGAGGAGGAGATAGAGCTACAACCTGTTGAGCCATCCAGCTGACCTGCAATAACCTGACCTCAATCACAGACTCACACAATTACCATGAGTCGTACAGAATGATTTTACCTACAATACACTACACTATTCTAGAAGCACACTAGAGAGTGCTACACATTTATCTGTGGTTACATGACCACTAGCCTTTTTTCTTGATCCCTTCTGTTGTGAATTGTAGGTGGAAGAAGGGAAAAAGTTGGATGTCCCCTTTTAGAGGAGCTCTGTGTAACTATGAAAGTGACTGCACATTGGAAGAATCATCCCCCATACCCATATATGCATATACATGCCCAGCATATACAGTTAGTCACTGCAGTATCTGGTGCAAACACTAAGGCTAGGTTCACACCGCTGTGATCTGATTTTGATATGACTTTCAGTATGATTATGTACTGCAACT
Organism: Staurois parvus; assembly: GCF_062004578.1. Lineage (NCBI taxonomy): Eukaryota > Metazoa > Chordata > Amphibia > Anura > Ranidae > Staurois > Staurois parvus. The sequence goes on along the minus strand of NW_028319731.1, from coordinate 132,746 downwards.
TGGATGCTACTTTGAAGTGGTTTGCATATTCTACAGTGCCATAAATCGTGCTGCAATTGCACCGGTATTACAGACACCATTGAAAACAACAAGATTTCCATTGTCAAGGAATTCTGTGCAACTCTAGTCACATCAGAAATCTCATAAGTGTGAACAAACCATTGCAATGCATGCACATGAGAAGAAGCATCCTCTGTGCCAGGCTTTTTTGAGTGCATAATTAAGAGGCACAGCTTCCAAGTACTGACAGCATTAGGGGGAACAGCCATTTAAACAGTGGGAGTAAAGCATTGTTAGCATGGCACCGAAATAAGGCAATAGAAAGGAAATGGCAGGAACGGCAGGTATTATATTTGGGTTGCCACCTCATCCCTTTAAAACCGAACACATTAATTACACAGGTTCTGTAGCTGATTAAGGTGGCAAGTCATCTCACTTGGTGCTTTCTCTTCATTAAATTAGCCCCAGAACCTGTGTAAGTAATACGTGTTCAGTTTTAAAGGGATGAGGTGGCAACCTTATATTATATCGATAAAAACTAAGCCAAATTTAAAGGCGCATACCATGAATATACACATATAATGGCAACCTTACAAATGACAGTTTCAAAATACATATTTACAAATGCAAATTCCAGCCAAATTTTTATTTGCAATGGAATGAGGTATTTGATATGGCTGTTCATTCACCATAAATGTTGAAACAATGTAAACCTTTTATTAGAGAGGCCTGATTTTGGCCACCATTACTATTTATCTCAATTAAATGCGGTCAGTCAATGTCTGATCAAAGCCAACAGTCAGTCAGTAAATTCACTGGGGCACAGATATGTCTGTTCAGCCTTAACAATTATATTTCTCCTACAATACATTGCTCAGGTCTCTGAACTGGACGAAAACACAAACAAGTATTATTGAGCTCTGTATTCACGTCATTTGGCCCATATTTTGGTTGTACTGCCGTATAACATTATCAATATACAAAGAATAAGTGAACATAACCTAAATACTCACAGCCAGGATATGTATTATTTACCAAATGTATGCAGCATCAACTTCATGAATCAGTGATCAGCAAGTGCCAGTAGGTCAGGAAAAACAGATTTTTGAGAGCAGGCATTCCAATTCTCATCCCCAACAGCCACTGAGACCCCTCAGATCTTATCAGGTATTTCCAGAAATTGGAATAATGATTTTAGGAGTGCAGTGGAACTGAAGCTTTGAGCCTGAAACAGTTCGGAAGAAGAGCTGAATTGGCTCTTTGCACAGTTTTCTCAGAGTAATTTAATTCCACCTTTTGAGCTTGCAGGAATAAAGGGGTTTAAGGAATTCAATTGTGTTCAACTGAGAACAATTCACAAATAATAATTCTATCCACAGAATGTGTGAGGGTTTTTTTTTTTTGATGGTCTGATAAAAGATTCCTGTGTGTATTACGTTAATCTTCTTACATTGGTAAAGAATAAGGGCGAGCAGCTATCAAATCTATAGCAATGATCACAAAGTACATGTCAATTGGGGAGACGTCTGAAAAGCCAAGTGTCTTTTAGACAAACATTTCTAAACATTTATACTAGAAAAATACATAAAGAAAAAAAAACTGAGGTTCATTTTATTGCAGCTTAAAGCAACAAGTTCTGGTTTTAAAAATAACGTATTCTTAAATCCTTATTAAATCCAAAAGCAAACATTTATTATATTGCAGCTTACCAATACTTAGATGTGATGGCTGCATTCAGTCTGTTTTAGGCTCTCTTTTATTTTCATCTGGAGATCCAGCCAGCAAGTTTTTTCACAAGTGCAAGCTCTCCAACAGAATGTGTCAGCTTACATGGATGAGAAAAACCATTTACCACTGGCAGGGGTGCTTACAATGATCAGCTTTTATTTATTCATGTAAAACCTTTATCCCAAAAGGAAATAAGCTGTAACTGATTATAAAGTGTGAACTGAAGTTTGGCTTTAGTTTGTCATTGTATTAAAATGTGTCAATGCATTTAAAACTCCCCTCCGCCCCAGACTGGCAATGCTGCAGTCCCTTGTGCCTTTTGTGCTCATTCATCCACAATGGTGTTTCACTAATACTGGAAGTGTGTTACTGTCCATATCACCAGGTAAAAACAGAAGGAAAAATGAATGTGCCACCTAATGTTGCCACCTCAACCTGAACACATATTAATTACATAGGTTCTGAGGCTAATTTAATGCAGATGAAGCACTAAGTGAGTTTAATTACCACCTTAAAGTGTTACTAAACCCAGGACCCTGCATTCACTATATCTGGTCTCCCACAGTACACACAACATGGAAATGCAATTATTTTAGAAAATATAAACTGCTAAATACCTTTTCTCATCAGCATTTAGAGCAGACTTGTAACTTCAGCAGAGCACTGGTTAAAGCTTGTAGGAGGAGTATTCTTTCTACTCTAGGAGGATGTGAAACCCCTGACCTCTGTCTGGACAGTGCTGATTGGCCCTGTGCTGATCACATGCACTCTCCCAAGAAAAAAAAACCCTCTCTAGCAATACACACTAAACTGAGCATGTGACTGTGGATTCAGTCTGTATCAGGTGGTCATTTCAACAAGAGGAGGAGCAGAGAAGACAGGATCAAACAGCCTTTTTACACAATGCAGAGGATTAACCCTTTAGGTTCCACAGTGAGTATAACAAACATGTTTTACTGCATATACAGACTGACTTTACTGTTGTGGGTTTAGTAATACTTTAATCAGCCACAGGACCTATGCAATTAATATGCGTTCGGTTGTAAGGGATGAGGTGGCAACCCTTGCGCCACCACATCTAACGATTGATAAGTTGCAATATAATACATTTTTTGTTTAATATCACTTTAGCTCCAGAAATTACCTTCTATTGCTTTCAGCCTCCTCCAAATTGCTTTTTTTTCTTGCTGCGATCTGACTTCCAGTAGGGGGTAGCTACTTGTAGGAACGCAGCCTAAAGTATGGACAGTGGAATTTGTAGTGTGAATAGAGCAGCACACATCTCTGCATCTACTGTTCACTGCTCATCCCAAACAAATGGAAGTGAGAGGGAAAGGTTCAGGAGCACCCAGAGGATTACAGAGAGTCAGAAAAACACAGTAAGAAATTATTTATTGAAAAACAAAGTACAGGGCCAATAAGTAATTGATGTGTCACTTTATAGAGGATCCACGGTGTGAGAAAACCTGGATGGCTTTGCAGAATGCCTTCTATGTTGCGAATTGGCTGCTGTGCCTAAATGTTAGTCCATCAACAGATTTTGACAGAGGCAATGCACTGGTACTAGTCACCTAAAAATGTGGACCAATTTGTTAGGACCTTTATTGCTCATTGAATAAATGCTTCATTCCTCCTGAAAAGTGAAGAAATTAAAGCAGTAGTAAAGCCTTCAAAAAGAAAAAACAACAGTCCCTGCAAGTTAATGTCATAATGTGCTAGTATCAGGGACGGACTGACCATTTAGCCACTCGGGCACTGCCTGAGGGCCCAGGGTCAGTAGGGGGCCCCATGAGATGCCCCAGGTACCTTTCATAGGCTTTTTTGGGTGTGGTATGAGTGTGGGCAAGGGCACAGGGGGCCCCATGATTTCCTATTGCCCAGGGGCCCCATGAGTTGTCAGTCCGTCCCTGACTAGTATGCACTGCACACTAGCACTTACCTTAAAACTAAGCCCTCCAGGGGCACCCTGTCACTACTGTCAGGGATTCCATTTTTCTTCCAAATTCACAGGCTCGGCTAGGGTTACCACCTCATTCCTTTAAACCCGAACACATATTAATTACACAGGTTCTCTGGCTGATTAAGGTGGCAACTAAACTCACTTAGTGCCTTATCTGCATTAAATTATCCTCAGAACCTGTGTCATTAATGTGTTCAATTTAAAAGGGATGAGGTAACATCGCTCCCTCGCACAAGCATGGGAGCCCTGGGTATAGCACTCTGAAGGGAGAACATACCTCCCTTCAGAGCAGAGTGCACATGCGCCGTTGATGACGGCTGCAAAAACAGTGAGTTCTGTATCTCCTAAAGGGTGCACATTTAGGAGATATTTCTTATACCGACAGGTAAGTTTTATTATAAACTTACCTGTAGGATCAAGTCATTAACCACTTGCCCTCCTGAGGATTTACCCCCCCCCCCCCCCCTTCCTGACCAGGCCATTTTTTGCATTACGGTGCTGAGTTATTGTAACTGACAATTGCGCGGTCATGCAATGCTGCACCCAAATGAAATTGATGTCCTTTTTTCCCACAAATAGATGGTGGTAATAAATGTGGTGGTATTTGATCAACTGTGCATTTTTTATTTTTTGCACTATAAACAAAAAAATACCAACAATATTGAGAAAAAGACAATATTTTTTACTTTTTGCTATTAAACATGTCCAATAAAAAAAATACAAAAATCAAATTTTGGCATAAATTTAGGCCAAAATGAATTCTGCTACATGTCTTTGCTAAAAAATCCCAATATATGTAAATGAATTGGTTTACGTGAATGTTATAGCATTTAGAAATGGCAGTATATATACTGGATTTAAATTTTTTTATTTTTTACTAGTAATGGTGGCTAACAGCAACTTATACCAGGACTGCGGCGGGCATTCTGACACTGGGGGGAACTGGCTTGGTGTCACTGGTGTCAGTGACACCAATACAGTGATCAGTGCTAATAAAAAGCACTGACACTGTACTAATAGCACTGGGCAGGAAGAGGTTAACATCTGGGGCGATCAAAGGGTTAACTGTGTGCTGTTTCACATTATGTGCTGTGTGCGCGCTTCACTGTAAGCACACTGCTTTGTATGGCACTGCAGAGCCATACAATGCAGTGTGCAGGAGCTGACAGGGGAGAGATCTGTATTGTTCACATTCAGGTCTTTCCCCTGTCGGAGATACTCAGCGATCACCGGGTGCCGATAAGTAATCACCGGCCAGGACCCGGTGATTGACAGCTGAGGCCGCGAATGGCAGTGCGGGTAGGGTGTGCCCCTCCTACCTGGAAATGCAAAGTCATGTATATATACGTGATTTTGCACACCACTGCCACCCTGTAGCAGTATTTCTGCTATAGGGTGGAGTGGAAGCAGTTAAGCGGTCTTTACTACATCTTTAAAAGCAACTGTCTCACCTATACCTGCTTGTCTTTGCTATGTCATACAGCAAAGTGTGAAAAGAGATAAATTATTGCTTATTCTACATAAATAATCTATAATTGATTTATAATATAGAAACAATTCTAAATAATTTGATCACAGTGACATTTCAAACAGACTGTATTTTGTAATTAGTATAGCACGTCTTCAATCTTGTAATCAGTCAATTGGTCTATTTAAATGGAGAAAGGTTTTCACTCCGAAGTGGTGCACAAGAGGATACCCAACAGCAAACATGGGCCAGAGAAAGCAAAGGGACCAGAAAAAAGAAAATGATATCAGAATGTCAAATGTAAAAGCTATAAGACTATCTACAGATGGATGTTCCTGTGACGAAAGCTGTGAATATTATTAAAGCTTAAAAAAGGTCCATGGGAGTGTAGGCACCCTCCCTGGATGTGGTCACAAGAAGAAAATCAACCCCAGATTTAACAGAAGGATAGTGTGACTAGTAGACAAAGAGCAAAGAAGGATGAAGAAAACTTTACAAGAGATACCAGCTGTTACGCCAGGTCAATGTACATCATTGTCTGATCACACTGTCCATCACTTTTTGAGCAACTGTGGGCTCAGCAGATGAAGACCTAAGAAGAATGTTAAAGTAGAAATAAAAGGCAAAACTTTTTTTTTTAGGTTTGGACAAAGTGGAGATGGTGTAGAACACCTTTTAGGTTTTTATTGCTGGCTGCGCCACTATTAGGGAGATTCCCCGTTTGTCATGTTTACCATTATCATCAAAAGTAAAAGAAACCCCAAATTTCAGGTTGTCCCCGCAAAACTAAGAGAGGGGACATTTTCCAATGGGGACACTAGTTCTGGTGACCTGGAGGTCCCCAAGTATTTTCCTGAATTTGCAGGGATTTTCTCACTTCTTGTTTTGGCTATGTGACAGAAAGTGAAGATAAATCTCCCCAATGGGACACAGATGGCAAAAAATAATGTGAGAGGGGTTAGAACCCTCCCTTAGGGCTCGTTCACACTTGACTAATTTCTAATGCTTGCCAAACACCCCTATTGCGTTTGACAGGCGTTAGGAGTTTGGGAAGCATTTTCATCGCTCCTCAAACGCTCCCCAAATTTCCTATGAACATTTTTGAGGCATTTGCCAAGTGTTAAAACCACACCACAAATGCCTACAATGACGTTTAATGGTATTAACGCTCAGCAAACGCCTCGCAAACACCCTCAAACGCCTGCCAGGCATTTGAGGAGTGTCACCATAGGCTTGAATGGGAGGCTTCAACTCCTCCTGACTCTACATGAGGCGTCAATTTTGCCGCGAGGCTAATGCTTCAGTGTGAACAGCACTGTGTGCTGCCATGTGTAGAATTTGAGGAGCGTTAAAAACGCTTCCCAAATGCCTGCTAACAAAGCTATTGTGAACATAGCCTTACTGTATCAAAAGTGAAAAAAAAATATGTTATGTCTATAGTTCTACTTTAATATAAAAAAACAGACTTGAATTTGATAAACTGCATTATGACAAGCAGCAATGCTACAGGGAGAATGTCCTTTGAACAGATGAGACAAAACTGAACCGTTTTGGCAAGTCAAATCAGCTGTATGTTCACAGAGGAAGAAATGAAGCTTGCGAAGAATACCATACCTGCTGTGAAATGCGGAGGAGGCTCGGTTATGTTTTGGGGCTGATTTGCTGGATCTGGCACAGGAGTTCTTCAATCTGCAGGACACAATAAAATATCAAGATTGTCAAGGAATTTTGGAATGAACCATACTGCCCAGTATCTGAAGGCTTTGCCTCAGTCTCAGGTCATGAGTCCTCCAACAGCATAATACACAGCTAAGGCTACCTTCACACTGATCCATAGCAAAAACGCACTAAAAATGCAATGTGACATGTGACTCAAAAACCACATCAAAAGTTCAATGCGGGTTTGTTTTTAATGCGTTTTTGCCATGTTTTCCATGCATTTCAATGGGGAGGTGCATTTTTTTTACAGCACCAAAAATGCAGCAGGCAGGATTTTACTAAACGCACCGGATCCACAACTGATCAGTGTAAAAAGTTCCATTACATGGCCACAGGTCTTTCTTCTGCTTTTTTTAATGCAAAAGCAGAAGAAAATTGGATCAGCGTGAAAGCAGCCTAAAAGTACCCAAGAATGGCTAAGAACAAAACACTGGACTATTCTGAAGTGTCCTTTTATGAGCCATGATCTGAATCCTATTGAATATTTTCAGAAAGAGCTGAAACATGCTGTCTGGAGAAGGCACCTGAGAAAGCGGATAGCTACACAAACCACTTGTTTGCAACGATTGCCTCTAAAGGCTGTGCAAGAAAAGATTAAGTCAATGGTCATATCATTTTTATAATTTTTATCTTGTTTTGTCATTTAAAATGTTCTGTTGAATCCCAAATCAAAAGGAAAGTCTGATTTTTATTAGAAGGAAATACATGGGTTTATAAAAAAAACCAAAGCAAAAAAAAAAAACAAAAAAAAAACAACCTTCATGATCACCCCTATGCTGCAGTATCAGTGTAATGCTGCAGCTGTCCCACATTGACACTAAGCCAAAGAACTGAGTGATCACATGACCGCTGATTGCATAGCTGGAGCGGAGAGTGGTGACTGTCACTGCTCTCCACTCTGCCACGCCAGTGCTCACTGGAGTGCGCACAGGAGATGGGGCTGGCACAGCTGGATTCAGCTCTCGTGTGCTGAGAGCTGGATCCAGGCTTATGGTTGGGATCTTTCCAGAGCCTGGAGTAGCTCTGTGACTTCAGCAGATAGTGGTCAGTCACCCGCTATTAGCTGACTCTAGACCACAGGAGAACAAAACTAAATGCACTCCTGTGACCCAGAAGTATGGTCATACATCTCTTTTAAATATGGAAAACATGGTATTAGATGCCAGTTCATTTTGTCAGTTTCAAGTTATTTCAGAGAAAATTGTGGGTTTTTTTCTTGGAAGAGCAGCAACAAATTTATCCACAGCTGTATCTGGCCAGGAGTAGTTGGAACACTCTTCGCAAAATGCCTTTTTCTGTTTCTTGTTTCTTTTTTCTAATGTCATCCTCTTCCTTCACCTCATCATTTCTCCCTTTGTTACATAAGGGAGCAGTGCCTGCTATCATACCTTGCCATCTTTGAGAAAAATATAAAGGGGAGCAGCCATGATTGAGCTTATGCAAGAATCCAAATATTTATTCTTAAATAACTGACAACTCTAAGTTAAAGTCAGAGGTCACCTGAGGTCTGAGAGTTACTTTGCTGTCAACAAGCTCCTGAGTGTACATAACAGTATGCATTAAGAGCTCCATAAATGTAATATCTAACCATTTTAGCTAGAGTAGGGAATGGTTAAAACCCCTATCCATTTTTCTTCAGTGTGTAGCACCCTCCTGTATAGGTGCTAGGTTGAGTAAATTTAGTTCTTAGCTCACTATAATCAGTTGTGCTGCATGTGATTATGTTCGTCTGTTCAGTGTTTCACTGGCTGCAGGGCTGATTGCTCCCCTCTGTCTTTTTAGAAACATTCTGGAAGACAGTGGGCTGGGAAAGTCAAAACAGCAGCTGCATATTTATGCAACCCTAGCCAATCATTGGTGAGTGTGCCCAGAAGGTAACTGGGAGAGTGTATAAATACTCTAAGACTTGGAACAGAGGGGTCTTGTCCTAGGAGGAGAAGATCACGGCCCGGAGGGCTGCTGCCCTTCCAAGCAGGCCTGCCATGTGTTTGCTGTTCATTGAGGTCCTTGCTAGGCTAGCTGGGGGCCTATTCTGCTAAAAGCTGCTGGAGCTGACTGAGGGACTTTTCATTTAGGGATTTGGGCTAGTATCACTGGTGAAGAGTCTGGAAGATATTGAAGGAGGCATCCAAATATCCAAGGGCATTTGTGAGTACAGACTGGTGTGAGAGATCTCTGAGACTGTGTGCTGCAACCATACATTTGGTTGCTAGAGTCAGCATTGCTCAAAGGGGATATTGTGCCTGGTGTCCTGGCATAGCTCAGTCCACTATTTGCTTGTACAAGGACTCTGCTCAGAATAATAGGAGAATGATTAGTGTCCTAAAGTTGCCCCAAACCTATCCAAGTTCAATTTTGCATTATAGTATCAGAAAAGCATACCCTGGATTGTTCATTGAGCCAAAGGAGTGACTTCGACTGTGTGTCTAGCTGAGGGTGCAACTACGAGAAAAGACCCTAAGGACCTTAAATCGCAAAGATTAGCATGGAATTTGAACAGGAATGCGATTCCTGTCCAAAACGCATGCGGTTTCCCCACTGTTTCTGTGTGAACCCAGGCTTGTTATTGCCTGAGTTCACACAGGAGCAGTGCGGGAAACCTCCCTGCAGGCATCCCATGCTGAACGGAGAGTGGACATGTGGAAATGTATACCATGGAGGCAGAAGCTCCATATTCTCAGTGGTAGGAGAGGAGAGAAAGCAGCAGGGTTTTGAAATCTCTGCCACTTTCTCTCCTCTCCTTGCAAGGATGACAGTTTAGGCTAGAGGGCTTTTGATTGATCAGCACTTTTACATGGATGGTGACCAATCAGATGCCATCTAACCCATACTGTCATCGCTGCAAGGACAGGAGAGAAAGCCACGGAAATTTCAAATCTCCAGACCTGTGAATTGGCTTTCTCTCCTCTCCTTGCAGGGATGACAATATGGGTTAGACAGCATCTGATTGGTCAGCACTGTTCATGTGACGGTGCTGACCAATCAAAAGCCTCTAGCCCGAACTATCATCCCTGCAAGGAGAGGAGAGAAAGCCATTTCACAGGTCTGGGGATATCAAATCCTTGCCATTTTGTCTCCTCTCCTACCACTGAGAATATGGAGAATCTAGCACCATGGTATACATCCCCACATGCCCAATGAAACCTCCCTGCACCACTCCTGTGTGAGCTCATGATATGACAGCCTGGGTTCACACAGGGGCAGTGGGGAAATCGCATGCGATTTGGATAGGAATTTAATTCCTGTTCAAATTGCATGCTATTCTTTGCATAGATGCAATTTGCACCACAAAGTATTGGTACTCGGTATCGGCGAGTACTTGACTGAAAGTATCAGTATTCGTACTCGCCAATAAAAAAAGGATATCGGTGCATTCATAGTTCTAACCCCTCATTAGTATGCATCCAGAACCACAACTAGAGGAGACATTTTGAATTTAGATGCACTTTAAGAGGGATGCAAACTGCTCCTTAGCCGGTTCTATTTTTTATTATGTTTTTTCTTACAGCACATGTGGCTATTCATTAGCCATCTGACAAGATTTTTTTTTTTCAGTTTTAATGATAGAAGCTGTTCAAACACCTTTAGCTCTAATAAGCCCTGATATTAACTGCCACTGACAGCAGCATTAGACCTGTCTATAATGTTTCTCCTCTGATAAAATAACACCATTAAACTAGTCTGATTTACAGTTACATGACGGAAATCTATGCCATCTGTCAGTCACCCTCCTCATACAGGCGTTGTGTGTGAAATTAGGGCAAAGTGCTCCAAGGCGGCTTCAGGCCTCACCCCGTTGAGATACTGGCAATACTATATCAGACGCCTTGCATTTATCAAAGCTATTTTCTGAAACAAGACGCTATGGAGCCATCTATGTAATCGCTCCGGCAATAATTAGATTTATCCATTAGACATTTTTTTTCCAACTGAAATGGAGTTGTGATTGAATTTCAGAGCACTTTTATTTTTAATTACTTTGGGTTTTTTTTTTTCATTTCAGACATCCCACAAGTTCTATTTTTTGAGCGCGCATAAATGCAGACCGCAGGGCGAGAGCCCCCGAAGACAAGTAAGAGCAAATAACATTCTTTTTAAAGCTTCTTCTTTTTTTCACTCAATATCCTTTGTTTCTCACTCCATTTTCATTTGCTTTTATCATTTCCTAGCGTGTCAGGCAATTTCCAGCACTCCTTGCAGTCTCCTCGAATGTGGCATGTTGTTTTACAAATAAATAATTCAGTGCCATGAACTCCTAATGACTTGGAACAGAAGGAGCAGAAAAATTCTCTCTTATAGTGGAAGATGTGTTGTTAACCTCTGCGTGGAACCGTGCTGTACAATCACCTGCAGATGAGGACAATCTATGTCTGGTAAAATGGATGAAAAAAAGAAAAGCAATAGATGTAGAGGTTATGTTCCCTAAACTGGAATCAGACAGATTAAAGTGGACCTGTCAATAAAAGCCACACATTACAGCTGAACTCCAGCACTAACTTCAGGCTCCTCTCCTGTACTGAAAGCCCTTATGGTGGCCATACACGCTTCTATAGATAATCAATTTCTTTTCCGATCGATCTCTTTCGATAGGAATAATCAATGTACAGTCGCCAACCCATTCCATTGATATGATGCGCACAGGAAAGTGGATTTCGATCGATAGTTGTATTATGATCTGAAACTATTGATTGCACCTCCGTTTCCATTATGTAATCTCATAATCTGATCAAACTACAACTGGATTCATGAACAAAGAATCTTAATGCTCTCAATCGATGAAAAACAATCAATACATTTCTGGTCTGGCTGATTGACTTTGATTGAACCAGATCCAAATCGAGTCTAAAAAGGATCAGAAGGGAAGTTATGGCTGTTCGATTGCTTGCAAATTTGATTGTTTTGGTTGAATTGTACATTGATCGGATAAAAAAAAAAAAAAAAGCATGTGTTCTATAAGTGACCACCTTGAAGCTATTATCCAAATGTCACTATATTGCGCCTTACGCAAAAAAATATTAGCTTCTAAATACAATATTAAATATATTGCTGCCACTATACTCTGTTTCAAACATCAAAAAATATTAGCATCAGGTGTGATGTTTGATGATGGCATTCTGGGATGCATGCTCCACTTGTATTCACTGAAATAGGGGTGATGCTAATATTTTTTGACAGAAGCATCTGTGGCCACCATTTGTCTGCACACTGTGAGCACTGCTAAGAAGGAAGCCATGCCTGTGCGTGGGTGGGGCTTAGGCACCCTAGTGGGGGACACTAGAACTACACTTGCTAATTACCTAGGTTCTAGGCAGGATTTTGCTTTCATGAAAAATTCAGCATTAAAGCTTAACTCCAGAGCCACCATGAGTACAGTTAACCCTCTATTAACCCATGGATAAATGACTGTACTGTTAACACTAGGCACTCCAAACACTAGTACAGTTAGAGAACACCAACTCCCAGGTGATTAGTAGTTAGGAACTGGTACCAAACGCCTGCACAGGCATCCACCAGCCTAGCAATACCTGTCACCTCACTTCCAGTGAAATGTCCACAGTTACTAATGGCTACAGGAAATGAACCTCAACCCCTTAACTACATGCTTTCTGTCTCTCTCAGGGGTCTCCTCTACATAGCATAACTCTCCCATGAACTCATACACTAGGTCCCTAGGTAAACTATGCCACAGGTCCAGTCCCAGTATCCATCTGCAGTCCCGTAACAATCACCCTATGCCACGTCACCCATTTCCAAGCTGGTTGGTTGGCACATACAATGATACATGTACAGTTGTCCCTAGTAAGAGCATTAAAGCCTACACTAGAACAAGCTACATACTGGACTAAAATGTACTGCATCTCCGCTAACCTACAGTCCCCTTGTTACAAGCCTTGACCTTTGGATACTCCATGCAATACACCACTTAGGAAGAGACATCCAGACAGGCAATTAACGGTTAACAGTTATTTTACTGAAGAAAGGCAAACATACAGGAACAGCTTTGTAATGCAACTTTTCACTAAGAATCCTGTACAGATGTGCTCTAGTGCCCATAGGGTGGCCATACCTAAGTAGCAGCAAAGAGTTCTTAGAGTCCCTTAAAAACAGAGTCCATGATTGGCAAATAATCCACAAATGGTAGCAGAGAGTTCAAGTAGTCCATGATTGACAAATAATCCACAAATGGTAGCACAGAGTGCAAATAGTCCTTGACTGGCAGTGATCCTTTAATGGGTGCAGCAAGTCCCCAGTTTCCTATCTCTCAGGGTACCCCCTCAGCTATCCCCCTGATGGGGCTAGCCCAGCAGCATAAAAGTCTACATTTTACACTCTAGCAGGGCATTTCACTGATCCCTTTTTATGTGGATCTCTGGCAAATTGGCAGCAAATTCTAGCCAATCTATTCCCCTGATGACCATACATCTACATTGTAACAATTTGTATCTGGCTGGCTCAGTAAAGCACAGCTTGAGAAGATGAGATGCAGAACATGAGTTCTCACAGCAGAAAAAAGTTAACTCCTCGTAGGCACCTGCCTACATGTGTATGTAATGCACAAATATGGCTACCTCATGTACATACATAACTAAAAACTATATGAAAATCAAAGAATTAAAAACACTATCATAAATACATATTTACAGCAGGCTCATCACTTTCAGTTACATAACTAAACAAAAAAAAACAAACATTCATAAGACTATATTACCATTTTAATCTGGGCATGGGAAGACTGTCACCATTCTGGCCCTTTCCATTCGTATTGGTTGTTAAGCAGAAGCAGGCCACTCAAAGGGAAGGGGCTTCCAACCTTCTGGAGAAAAAAGCAGATGAATGCATGGTCAGGGGGAGTACTGTATTCTCTGTGAGAGGTAATAAATACTTGGAAGTGTTACATTAACACACCAGTTGGCATTCATTGAACATGAACAAATATATCTAATGATAAGTCCACTTTAGGAACAATTGCTGATCCCATTTCCATATGTAAAGAGTAATACAAGAGGGGCAATTTACTTATCTGTTCATAAAACACGATGAGGAATATGGAGCAGTAAGGAAGTAAAATCTGAACATTTAGAAGACAGATGTCTTCTGTAACTGATCGCCTACACAATCCACATTACTATCATCTACAGAAGACTATTGGACTGTATGTGTCAGGAAGGAAACACTGCTGATTATTACTAATGTTTGAAAAGCTAAGTACAAACAGGGTGGCCACATGCATCAGGCTGCATGACCTGAGAAGGCTGAGAAGACAACATCACTGATGGTAGGCATGGGTCACACTAGGCTAAGAATTCTTAAAGTGGAACTTTAGGTAATAAAAATGGGCGAATAGGCAGGATTTTTAATGCAGAAGAGACATGCTTTGTCTCTGCTGCAATAAAATTACTTACCTGCCTGCCCTCCTCTGTACACTGAGCTAATGCAGCTCACTGTAGAAATTTGGCAATGCAAAGCTGACAGAACTCCCACGAGAGTGCAAAAGTGATGTTATCCCCACCCATCTAATTAAAGCGGCCAGTGATCAATACCTAGAAGCAGGATGCTTGAAGATGGAGCCAAGGAAAGTATAGTTCTGCTTTAAGAGGAAGAATGGATGGATTTTACTGCCAGCTAACTTGAGGTTTGACCCATCGGTGATGGTACATTCACCAAAAGGCAGTTGGGTGCGAAGCTAAGCCAAACCTGGTAAGATGGTAGATGTTTAAGCAGAGTATTTAATCAGCAGGCATATAGAAGTGTTGAAGGGAAATTCTACAGATCAGCAGAGTCAAAGGAGGATAAGCCATGATCAATTCAAAATTCAAACTCAAAAAATACACAAGAAAAAAATGGGAAAACTAATGAGAGACTGTCCATTCTAGACACACAATGTAGCAGTCTTAGCAGGCATAAATACTTCAGCACATGATTGAATCAACATGTTCATCCTCTGCTGATGGTGAATGCATTGCTGCATGAGTGAAGTACTAGTAGTACAAAAGTGTGAACAAAGGCTGTGTGTTTCTTGTCATTAAACTATTGGAGACCCAGACCTAACTAACAAACCACACAGGAACCTATTGGCACTTTACAAATTATTAGTGCAGCCATGTCAGACACAGGCATACTGTATATTTTATGTATGTTTTCCACTTTCTGATATTTGTAGACATACAGGGGAGAAGTTAAGTGGCTTGTAGGAACAACAACATTTCTTTTTTTCTAGAGACATAAAATACATTTACCACAAGCAGTGTTTTCTTCATTTGCAAAGAACTGGCGAACAAGAGCTTTCAGTTTCTTGGCAGAAATAATTTAGAGAAACCATTCAACAGCTGAAATAAATGTCTCAACATTTGCATTCTTGCATTTTATTGCTAAATGTCACTATTGTAATTTGTCACACAGAGGACATGGGAACAAAACCATAACCATGTAATTCCTTTTCATAAAACTGTTGCTGTGTTCCCCCAGAAAAAATAACCATGCATATACTCCTGGCAAAACAAAATATTAAGGGGAATTTTTTGAAAGACTGAGATTGATATTGTTTGTGAGCTTTTTTAGTTTGAATGTTTTCGTTTTACAGTATATCTGATATATATATATATATATATACACACACACACTAGTTTACAAATAGATATTTAACACGTGACAAAAGGATTCCCTGGGCACTATGGGTTGCCTAAAAACAAAATAGAAAAGATGCTGCCTGCTTGTATGCTGTTTGTGGGATGGAACCAGAAGATAGAAGTTACTGCGTTGAGTCATTTACTTGTAGGTTTAAAAAAAGTAATGCATGCAAAAAAAAAAAAAAAAAAGCAATCATTCTTTCAATCATGGAGGCTTAGTATCACATGTGGGTGCTACATAGGGTGGTCTATATGCAAATGTAGTCTCCCTCCTAATAATTACTCCTCCAGACTGACACCCTCCCGTGAAGGCATTTTGATATTTACATAACTCCTGAGCTTCTCACAGTGTGCATTAGGAGCTGCAGCAAGTCAGATACTGCCACCACATTTCCTGGCTGGAGAATGTATAGCATCATTTACAGCTTTCCAACCATCCAAACTGTCCTGTCATTCATTGGTTTTTACTTCTTTCAATCATGGAGGCTTAATATCACATGTGGGTGTTACCTAGGGTGGTCTGCATGCAAATGTAGTCTCCCTCATAATGGTCACTCCTCTAAATTGACACCCTCCCATCAAGGCATTTTGATATTTGCATAACTCCTCACAAAAGAAGGCCAGTACATGCATCAGAGCCAAGGACTGTTGAGAGTAGTACAGTAGTAGTACAGTGGCAGGGTGCTGTAGAGCAATGCAATCTGTGATCTGCCTGCATTGCATAGGGAAGCATAGAGGCTGACAGATACCTTATTTTAGATCCAGTGAGGTTATGTAAAATATGAAATGTATGTATGAAAATGGAAAGCCTTTATAATGCATTCTTTATTTAAAGATTTTCAGAAAATACAGACAATAGAAAACAATACATTTATTGAGCAATAGAGGTGAGGTACAGTATGACATGTACAAGCAGATAAGTACAGCAACACAGAAGAAGATGAATCAAAGGATAAACATTTGGATCATATATAACAAATAAGTAGCGGGAAACAGTTACTGGAGTAACCAATTAAAGTGAAATTGTTAATTGAGAAAAAGATATCAGCGGTATCAGCATCACTATCAGGACATAGTGCCGAGACATTGGTTTACGATTCTCCAGAGCACACCTCATATGTTGAGTATGAAGTTACGCAATACAAGGAGTCTTTAGAAGGGGAACAATAAAATAAAGGGAAAGTATAAAAATGAGAGCTAAGGAGAGTTCCAGAGAGACATGGGGGTAAAGAAAGGAAATGGGGAACCCGGGTACACCCAGCGGAGGGTAAAATATGACACATTTTATAGCGAAGGGCCCACATTTCATGCAGGGCCATAACAATGGAATCGTATAAGCTAAGATGTCATGAGCAGGGGCGGACTGACAATTCATGGGGCCCCCTACTGACCCCGGGCCCTCGGGCAGTGCCCGAGTGATTGAATGGTCAGTCCGCCCCTGGTCATGAGGCTAAAAGATGTCTGATAACCTCTGTGCACAAGAATTTGATTCAGGAAAACCTAGAGGCACTGAATTTATCACAGGTGTTTTTTAATGAACTAGTGAGACCCTCCATCATCCTAATATCCCCTCCACCTTTCTGATCCACTGCTGAATAGTGGGGGGAGACATGGATTTCCATATTACTGGGATGCATGAATGGGTGGCATTTACCAAATATCCAAGTACAGAATTTTTGTAAACCTTTGTTAGAAAAGAATTGTGATGTAGGAGAAAAAGGAGGGTAATTTGGGTATCACCCTGTCAGTGAAGTGTTTGGAAATCTTGTGTACCTGAACCCAAAAAGTATGTAACGCCGGGCAGGACCAGAAAATGTGTACTCTATGTCCTAAGTGCAACCCACAGCACTAGCAGGTAATAGTGTAGGAGGGTACATGGCATGAAGTACTGTTCGGGTACTATAACAGGGGATGAGAATCTTATACCTGGATTCTTGATACTTACTGCAAATTGATGACTTGTAAGAGAACATTTTAGACCTGTTTTCAAGAGTGAAAAAGACTTTTAATTGCTTTTCCCATTGTGCAAGGAATCTCAGAGTAGGTGTAGAGACTGCCGCTAGCAAACGTTTATAGGTCCAAGAGAGCATATGGTGGAGAAGCCAGGGTGATTGGAACTCTTGTTCAAAGGGTGTGAAGTTTCTAGCCAATTTTTCTAGGTCTGGCAGGGAGCAAAGTAGGTGGGTCAGTTGCAGGAAGGTTCCAAGGCAGAGAAAATCAGGATCTTGGGACAGTTGATAGGGCGTCATTCAAGGCGTTTGATAGTGCTACTCTTATTACTATGTTTCAATAAAAAAAAAAGCCTTCTCTTGTACCCCAGGAAGAAAGGCCAACTTGCCCAATATAGGGAAAAAGGGAGAGGGAAAAGGAGCCAGGTCAGAAAGCTTTTTTTTTTTATAATAGCATGTTGAGGAAAAAGGAGGAATCAAAGATAGCAAAATAAAAGCAGATTAAACTTTAGCTTTAATTAATCTCTTGCCGCACACATAACGCATGTGTGCAACTGCAAAGAGGATGGGCTTTAACATCCACATGCTACACATATGCATCTATGGGCGGCAGAGGTTTCTGTACTGAGAACATGATTACTGCACCCTTCTAGTACAGAGACCAAGCTGTCACGTGATCAGGCAGACCTTCCCACCCCCTGCACGTAATAGATTATTTAAAGAGATGCCGGGACTGGGGTTAATTATGAAATGGCAAAAAATAACTATGAATGGCAATAGAGCAGAGAAACTCACCCTAAATGTAATTATCAGTCCAGTCCAGTAAATAGTGGATTTAGATTGATTTTCTCTCTCACTGACAGTACAGCCTTGTCTGCATCTAAAACTGCAACTGAATGCTTTTAGTTTATGCAAACCTTTACCCAATAACTTTTATCTAGTTTTGGATGGAAGACATTTTGGAGAAGAGGTTAGAATCTCTGTTGGGGATTTTTTTTTACCTAACCTCTTGTCCCTGTGATAGGAATTTGACAGTTGGTTCTACATTCCTCCCCCCCACCAAAACAAAATATTTCCACCCTATCACAACATCCGTTGTTATAAAGACTCCTAGAATAGGAAAATGAGCAGCGTTTATTGAATGTAAAGGTTCTCCACATCTGGAGGAAAGTATTTACTGGGACAGCTTATATTCGGCATAATAATGTGCCACTAATTGTGAAATCCGGCTTTAATGGAGGGAAGAAAAAGAAAGCAGAAGTTATGATGAGAATATTGATGGATTACAACAGTTGTTCAAGCTGTAATTAGCTGGAGAATGAAGCATGGAGCCCCTTTCAGGAGGCAGCGAGGAAAAAAAGCTGACGCGGATTCTGGAAGACTGCAGGACACCCTTTGAGTGAATATTTATAGGCAATAACAGACCTGAAATTAAATGTTCAATAGGAACCATCATTAGAATATATTCTCATTTGTTTACAAGCCAGTAAACTGTTTTTATTTGCTTACAAGTGGAATATTCAGCAGTTTTTTAATATTAATGTACACAGTTTGCAGAGAACAAAGGGAAAGGTGCATAGTGAAACATTGCATCTGCCATAATGAGGGTTGAGTATTTACAACTGCCATCCATGGCATAACAAAAACCTGGTTTGGTTGGATTGGGTGATGATATTACATCTATGCAACCAACACACAACCTCTATCCAAGTGGACCTTCAATTGTGCTGGTTAGAAGACAGTCCTGATTTCACAAGTGGTTCAATATGGCACCTGCCAGTCACATATGATTTGGTGACACCACTAGAGTGTTAAATAAATTATAGCTTATAGATTCATATGACTAAACAGCTCAGAGCTTGTTTAAAGTGTATCTAAACCCAGGAACAAAAATGTAATATATTGCAGTTTACCAGTCCTTAGATGTGGTGGTTGCATTCGTTTTATTTTTTAGACTTTTTTTCTTTGTTTTCACCTGGTAATTCTATCAGTAACTCTTCTTGTCCTGAGTGAAAACACTCACTACTTGTCCTGTATCTATGGAGGAACAATGTTTCCATCTTAGACCTGGACTACAGAACACTTCCCACTCTACTCCAAAACACGAGGGTACGTTCTAAACACGGTCCCAACACTTCCTGATAACAGATTTAACCACTTAAGCTATTTGGTACTGCGCTACTTTAACTGGCAATTGCACGGTCATGCAACACTATACCCAAATGAAATTTATACCATTTATTCACACGAATAGAGCTTTCTTTTGGTGGTATTTGATCATCACTGGGTTATTTTTTTTTATATAAATGAGAAAAAAATATTTTTTACTTTCTGCTATAAAACATACTAAGTAAAACATTTTTAAAAATTTAAAAAATCACATTTCTTCATAAATTTAGGCCAAAATGTATTCTGCTACATGTTTTTGGTAAAAAAAAAAAAATCACAATAAGTGTATATTAATTGGTTTATATATACTGGATTATTAATTTTTTATACTAGTAATGGCGGCGGTCAGCGACTTATAGTGGGACTGTGATAGTGAGGAAGGCAATCTGACACTAACATTTGTGGGAACTGAATAACTGCCACTGACATCTCCAGTGACACTAATGCAGTGATCAGTGTCAATACAAGGGGCATTCAAGTCAGACTGGGACTTTTGAGTTTATATAATAAAAACTAATTTCAAGGAGTGGAAACTGCATTTATTTTTCTACATATTCCCCTGCTACATTTATACACTTATCCCAGCGTTTAAGTGCCTATCTCTGAAGAAGAGAAATAGGTCCCTGCAATGCGTCAGTTGGTTCTGCTATTTGTTTCTGTTTGGAGGTGGAGCCATACTGTGTACTTTATGCATTACATGGTTTTAGGCCCACTTGGCTTTATGAATATAACCATTGTAATTTACATCTTTCAATAAAGTGTCTAAAGATAATGCGCTAGACGTGTGCACGCTCTCTGTTTTATGTTTTTCTTTTGGTATTTGAGTATTTCTTTAGTATTTGATCTCCCCAGTCTGAGGAGGACCTTATGATCATAGGCAACTTCGGAGTGCAGAAGAGTCAAGGTTTTTTTTTCCTTTTCTTTATGTTAATCATTTAACTAATGCCTGGAAAGCGTCAGCATAGAAAGATTTGTCAGTACACTCAACCATCCTAGGACAGGCTGCTTCACTTCATCATCAGTGCTGAAATGCTGACCTCTGAGGAACTCTTTTAGGGGTCCAAACAAGTGGAAATCACTCAGAGCTAGGTCCAGGTTGTAAGGGGGATGTGGCAATACCTCTAAGCCGATTTGCTCCACAGTACATACTATACACCATGAAGGAATATCCACTTCATTGGCCATGTCACCAGGTGATCAGTGGGCATAGCACACAGTTCTTTCCTTCTTGATTCCTTTATGGTGTCCCTCCTATTTTCAAATGATGGCGACTATGTAGAAAATTAAATCTTTCAACTACTGCACAGTGGGTGGATTGGATCTCTGCTACAGCTGCTGCTGTCCACCCTACACCAGTCATATCTGCTCCTACTCCAAGCATGCATGACATTTAGGTTCATGATTATTTATGAAAATTATTTTCATATGCAGGGGAGTATGTATTAAATGATCCACCCCAGGTGCCAGCAATGCTATGTATGCCACTGGCATATATTGACATTATAGTTGATAAAAAGTACAATATTTGGGGGTTAAATTACTTTACTGCATTATATCTGCTTCTTCATTGTCCATGCAATGTTCTATTGTAATTTATTCTGTGCTTGGCATGTTCAGACAGCTGGGACACAGGAGATTTGCTGCTGTATCAAGAAGTATATTTCCCATCCAACGGGAAGAGCTAATATGGATCCATCGGCACCAACAGCTAACAAGTCCAGACGGTAGGATTGGACACGGTAACTTTTTTGGTGCCACCTGCTGTTCACCACAATATTTTACAATGCAACTTTGTTATCTGTTCACTTATTACATCTCAAGAGAGGTGGTGTAATACTAAATGGTATTGCTTAATCTTCATAAAACTCCAATGCTTGTTCATTTATTCCCTTTTGTCCATTGTCATCTGGGGTGGTAGCCTGTCACTGAAAAACCAATACAAATTTTGCGTTCTAGCTCACTCTCTGCAGCCAAACACAATTTTTTCCCCTTAATAAAAATGTCTCTCTCTATTTTTCACTTATGTGGCTTATGTCAGCTTTGGCCCTGCAGAGGATTCCCAGAGGAGGCGTTTTCTCTATCTCAGAATTTTCTGACCTCTCCAGTGACAATTTAAACTGGCAACTGTATATTATACTGGAGACTCCGCCACCGGTCTCTTGGCTCACATACAGCTCTATTACATGGTTTAGACGCTTCGCTTTTTCTAGTAGACCTGCTTTTATTTTCTGCTGTTTTAATACAACAAAAAAGGGTTTAGGACTAAAAACAAGTTTGTATCTATAGCTGCATTTAGACTTAGAAGGTAAGAATTCTTCTTTCTGGGTGCACAGTAGGGAATTTTATTTGCTTTCTGACAAATAAAAAATTTTCTTAAGTGTGTATAATAAGTAAGACTATGTAATCACAATGAGCCCTCAATGGAATATAGAGTGGGCAATGGTCCCTAGGACATATTTACACATACTGTATCTGGCCCCTTTCAGTGCATTACCCACATATGTATTAACAAGCATTGGTGTTCATTTACCAAAGCTGGATAGAGCAAAATCAAACTCACTTCTGCATACAAACCCCTTCTGCATAAAACCCCACTGTGTTGCATGTTATGTCGCACAATAATGTGCATTGCTTTAAAGGCAGCCCATTTATTTGAATTGGCTGACAACACACAACAATGAACTGAAAATGTGACATTCAAGAATAACTGAATAATATCCAAGTACAAATCTTTGTAACTGTGCACATTTTTTTTATATTATTTTATTCTGTACATAAATTTTCTAAGGACGGTACTGCAGTGGCGGCATCCCTTTAAATCAGAAAGCATTTATTTTTTGAACCAGAAAGTGTTTATCAGTAATGGCCCCTCCACTTTAATGCTTTTAAATAATGCAAGTGACTTTTCTGACACATGAGGGGGCAATCTGGCGATCTAAAAGCGCTAACAGCCATTGTGTGTCTCACCTTCAGACCAGTGCGACGGCCTTTCAACTAATTTTATACTTAATAAATAAAACATGCAAATTTTCATTTCTCAAAGTGAGAAAATGCATTTAGAAAAAGCCTGGAAAAAAGGCGGCATTAAAAAAGCATTAGGAACTTCACTAGAGGCTCAGCTGCAAAAAAAAAAATAGATAAATAAAAATAAAATCCCGCTTAGGTCTATTCCCCTGTGGGACATGCATGAGTCCAGAAAAGGATGTGGCATGAACCCAGGTTTTCAGCCACCAGCTAAATTCAGGACAGGGTTATGTAAATCCTCAGGGCCCATGGCTGTGTGAAGAAAGAAAATTGCAGAGGTAGCAATGACATTTGGGTCCGCTGCTATCATGGGTTCGAAAAAAAAACCCTGCATGTTTAATGTTCGCAGTCACAACAAACTAATGTGGTAAATCATCAGATCAAGTTCTTTGTAACCATATTGCACTACCTGGACTTTGAACTTAGATCAGATGGATCAGAATGGCCAATAAAGGGGGATTTTGAATGAAAGAGTGAAGATGAAGCAACCATGTTGACAATGTGGTTTAGCTGTGAAAGCATAGTGGGTGATTTAGCTAGAAAGCATAGGGAGCACTGCTGATAAACTGCAAAGCATGAGATTTGTGTAGGGCTTATGGGCACTGGCAGGTCTGTTAAATCAGATGTAATCCCCTACTGCATAGGTAGCAAAATGATTAGAGAACTGGGGAGTGGTAGGAGTTTATCTTTATTCATTATTTTTAAATCTTAAAGTGACACTAAACAATATCCTTATCCTTCAAAAATAATTCATACACATCCACTACCTAGTGGCCCCGTAATCCATTTTTTATTAACTTGTTTCTTACTGTGTTTTTCGGCCTCCTTGTAACGTCCTCCGTGAGTCTACCAACTGCCAACATTTTACCCAGTTTGCATTACTGTCCCTGCAATTGTTTCTTTCACTTGGGCAGGGACAGTCATATGATAAAAAAAATTATAAAAATTAATTTTAAAAAGTAAATCTGTAACTAAGCTTTAACAAATCTGAAAATTCATAAAGAAAATTGGTGATGGTGAGTAGAAATTTGTTATTGTGGGATCTCCCAAGCCATGAACTTGCTAGAAGAGGGCTGTTTTCACCAGTTCTTCACTGTAAATGATTCAGTGGCATGTTTCTCTTTGCTTACCCCAGCTTGTTATGCCACAACAGACTACAGTAGTTACATTTCTTTGTAGACTCCCTTGATGATAAGCCACTGGTAGGGTCTAAAATAAAAAAACAGCTCCCCAGAGCCTCTCCTTGCAACATAATAACAATGGAGAAGATCGAGGAGAAGTAGGGAGTGAAGGAAGAGAGGGAGAAGGAGGAAGTGATGAAGAAGAAAGAGAATGAGGAGTTGAGGAAAGAAGAGGGGGAGGAGGAGGAGAAAGAAGAGGCGGAAGAGATAGTGGACGAAGAGGAAGATTTCTCATTAGCAATGCTCAGCACCTTCATGTGGCCGCATCTATAGCGGTCTTTTAAGGGTTGTCTTTCATTGTTTCCTCTTTGGATGGTCCTAATTTGGGGCAGGGCTGACAGGCTATGATCATAGGATTCCAGATGGGTGAACAGGCAGGAATTTTAATGCAGAAGAGACATTAAAGTTACTTAGCTGCCGGTCCCCCCTACAGTAAGCTGAGCACATGCAGCTCACTGTACAAATTTGGCAATACCAAATCTGACTAAACTCCTGTGCTGGAGTGACGTCATCCCCGCCATCCCAGTCAATGACAGCGGTCGAGACCCAGGTGGCAGCCACCCAGAGATATCAGCAGCTGGGCAGAGAGATTGGGGATGCGGCATCACTGGAGCCGAGGTGAGTATAGCTCCACTTTTATTTCTGCTGCTGGCTGCCCTTTCCCCTGGCAATAGGATTTCTCTCGATTTTCTGTTCCCTGGCCTACCCTCTGTATTGTGGAGAGGCAGGAAGCCTATGGTGGCAATTATGTGGCTTAGGAGCTTCCTGTGTGTGCTCCATGCAACCAGGCCTGATTGCTGTGGTTTAGAAAAACTCTGAAAAGCGGCATTGAAGTGAGGCAGCTACAGCCTTGACTGCTCATTCTTTCAGGGATTAGCGAATCAGAGGAACATTGGTCACCAGCAGGAATCCTACCACCATCAGGAAATGCAGCAAAGAGATTCTTCCGCAATAATTCCTCTAAGTGCCACATTCTGGTCACTCTCTGGGATGGTGGCAGTTGATTGGCCATTTTACCCTTGTATCAGGAATCTAATAGGATGGCCACCCAACAGTGCTATACTTTGATGACTTGAATTCTGGGGTCCTTGCGCAGGCATTTGAGCATAAAAGACCATTATTTGCCACAAATTGTCTGCAGCAAAGTACCTTGAGTCTTTAATTTTACACTGTCCTCAACTAAATCATCCCACCCACATATAACTCCCAGAGTTTTGGAGGGGTGAAACACCCCCCCCCCCTTGAAGCCTTCCTTATTCCCTCTACTTACTGTTAGCACCTCAGCCCTCCTCCTCATATTCCTCCTCTGCCTCATAGGGATGGAGGCAGTAGGCACATGATCCTGCTAGCCTTTGAGGCAACAGCAAGTTCTTTTTTTCCTCCTGCTTCCAGTGCCTGTTCTATCAGGCTACGAAGTGTGTTCTCCAGAGGAAACATGAAAGGCATTGTGTCAAGAGGGCTGAATGTCTGGAGATTGGTGCATGTACATGTTACAGCTCAAGGTCTGCTGCATAGGGCTATAGCTGAGCATGCATCTGTGCTTGCGTGTTAGCGTGAATAGCATGTCCATCACTAGCATTGGCACCAAGAGCCCTATTTATAGCACAGCCAAACTTAGAGGGATTGTTGAATGGTCACCTCCTGTGGCCAGACCTACATTCTGGTATCATGTGTTTGACCTCGCTTGTCTCTTGACTCTGCTGTATCCAAAAAGATCTTTTATTGCTGACCTTGGCTTGTATCCTGACTACACCATCTGCCTTCTATCTTGGTACCTCTGCTGGTATTGACCTTGTCCTGGACTTTGACCTTGCTATTGCTTCTAAATTGGTTTATCTGCTGCCCAGCTGTTGCTGATCCCATTTGTTTTGTCTGCAATTCTTTTCCTTACACCTGCAAGTTCCTGTGCCTGACCTGCATACCAGCTTCCTGAGCAGACCTGTTTCAAGCATCTCTAACAGCACAGCAATTTTCAGATTGTCTTCTGAATTTCTGCTGCATATGGTCCCAACATTATTGCGTATTGGGCAGGAGGTGCAAAATGTTACATGCTTCCTGATTGATGAGCCATTGCTGAAGTGAAAACAACCCCAGCTTGTTCAAGCATTTCTTCATACTATAATAACACAGGTATTCAATGATAGCACGCTGCTCGTACAGCTGGTGCAGCATGGCACACCTTGAATTTCAGCATGGAGGGGTGTCACAGATGAGGTAGGCAGCAAGCAGCTGGTGTTAGAGCATCATTTCTGCCAGGCAAACACTAAACCGGCAAAAACCCTTCTGAGAATGGACCTCCTGGAAGCCAAGGTAAATTATGATAAACTACTGCATCACCCAGTTGAGCACATGTGCCAGGCAAGGTACATGTGTGATTTTTCCAAGGTGAAGGGCAACCAACAGGTTAATACCATTGTCACTCATACCATTGCTTGGGCCTGGCAGCTTTGGCACAGTGTGGCTCTTATAACACATTTATAACACAGCATTGCTGCGTTTAACCTGATACCTTGCATAAGATTTGGGGTGATTTGGAGGGACTACTGGTTCTAAAGAGTTAGAGGAGGAGGCTTATAAGAAGAAGGGGGTACAGGTAGCTGTGCTTTCACCAATAGACAAGACATGTTGGAAAGCCACCACCCCCAGGGGGTGCCCTGTCCTGCATGCTTTGCAGCTGCTAGAATATTGACCCAGTGTTCTGTGAAGCATATTTAGTGTTCTTGCCTATACCTACTGGTATAGGCTGGGACACTAAATACCTCCTCCTCTGCCTCCTACTGCCTCTGCCTTGTAGGGATGGAAGCAGTAGGCAAATGATCCTGCTGGCCTTTTGAGACATCAGCAAGCCCCTTCTTCCTACTGCTACTGTGCTTCCAGTGTCTGTTCTATCAGGCTACAAAACGTGTTCTCCAGGGGAAACATGAAATAAATTGTGTCAGGAAGGTTGAATGCCTGGAGATTGGCGCATGTACGTATTACAGCTCAACATCTGCTGCATAGTGTTATAGCTATGCACTTATCTGTGCTTGCATGTTAGCTTGCATGTCCATCACTAGCTTTGGCACCAAGAGCCGTATTTATAGCACAGCACAACTTAACATAATAGCACCTGGATACTTGCCACTGTGGTGCAGCACAGTCCAAACATTTGCAAAAGGGGCTAGTTCTACGAGCTTTACTGGAAGCAGCTGCAAAGCTTAGCAGTTTTGTCAAGCTGGCATTAAGTTGCTGGGCATGTGGGTGTTTTGGGGACATTTGTTTTCTTTCAGCAGCTGCAGAAGAGACTTGTGTAGGATGCTGATGGGGAAGGCAAGGTTGGTGTAAGAGAAATTTTGCAGACGTTCAAGGGTTCACCTGCCCTTCCTCAGCGTAGTCCCCCCATGGTTGCCAAACCAGCTGCTGAAAAGATTATGCTGGAAGAAATACACCTCTATCTTCCCCCAGTTGAGTGGTTAGGCCTGAAGCCTGTACATGTGCTTGGAGCAGAAGAAGTCTGTCCAGTTGTGGGCAGGGCTTAGGTTGCCTAGTGGAAGACACTAGAACTACACTCGCTAGTGGCCTAGGTTCTAGGCAGGAATTTGCAGTAATGCAAAATCAGCATTGAAGTAGAACTCCAGACTTAGAAGTGATCACAATTAACCCTCTAATAACCCAAGGCACTTGCTATACTGTTAACACTAAACACTCCATATACTACCACAGTTAGAGAACACCAACTTCCAGGTGCGCAGCATTTAGGAACTGATGCCGCAGAGATTAACCGACATCTACAGACAAAGAAGAAAACAGGAGGCGCCAATCTAAGTGCAGTAGTAAATACTGTATTTAATGTAGTAGGATTAAAAACACTCACAAGAAGCAATAGATAAAAAAGCTCATCTGTGCAGGGGGGTGACCACTCCTCACCATCCTGCAGGTACCACCGGTCATGCCATGGATGTTGGCTAAGGTGGTATGGAGCCATAAGTGCAGTTGGGAAAATCTCCCTGAGATGTTGGAGTACAGTGGAGCCGATCCGATGGCGTCTAAACCAGGAAGAGTCCATGCTACCAGCGTGGAACGCACCGGCGGAAGTGACATCACTGGAAGAGGCAGAGGGTTAGACATGGAGGATGCCAGGAACACAGACAAAGGAACAGGCTACGCGTTCAGAGCCTCTAGCTCCTTCTACAGGCCTTATTGTATATACACCGACATCCACCAACCCAGTAATACCTGTACCCTCACTCCCAGTAACATGTCCACAGCTTGGCATTGGTAATGGTATCCCAGTGACATGTCCACAGATTGGTAGTTAAGAGACGACCCAGTCCCCCAGAGAACTCTGACTGCCCCGCTCCCCAACTGGGGACGCAATCCAGCAGCATAACAGCCAACATTTTGACAACATTTCCAGCAGCTCTCTCCTTAGGGCTCTGAAGAGCCCCTTTTTATGTGGATTTCTAGAAAATTGGCGGAGAAAAATTAGCCAATAAATTCCTCAGATCCACCACACATGTACATTGTAATAGTTTCAGTGGAAAGACAGCAGACTTTATCCAGATAACTGAAGAACAAGAGTTAGCACGGAAAAAAACAAACAAAAAAGCGCTCCTCGGCTCAGATGAACCCAACGCCTTGTAGAAAACACATGATTACACTTAATTGTAGTAAAGTGTAAAAATATGAATACAGACTTCACAGGCCATGTTTGTAATAATAGGGTACAGCAAAGATGTAAACGTACAGTAATTCAAAAACAACAATGCAGTAATAAATTCTACAGTACTCAAGCAGGAATGTATCCAATGCTTGGCAGCTGGTATCCTGATGTCAGAGCTTATTGAAGTAATCCTTTTAACGTTCCGATGCAGCAGTCGGTGCACAACCCAGGGAACAGCAAGATACAGAGGACAAAATCGTGTCAACCTCGCTGCTATCAGACACTGAGCAGCAGCTTGGTAGGCAGTTCCAGAGAAGCATCCAGAACCAGAGAATCCCAATGCAGCAGACAGACAGGGGTTGCGAAGTCAAGCGACTCCAGGGCCTTAGAATTATGTAGTAGCAAATGCAGTCGCACATGTCATCGATGGTGGAGCACTGGCACCCACACACAGTGACTCAGATAACTTGGTGTGCATGCTCTTTGAAGTCCTCCTTACAAACAGGGGTAACAGCAGCAATGGTTTCCTCCAAAAGCGCAATTTCCCTAATGGTTTCTTTTTGCACAGACTCAACCCCAGTCCCAGTGGAGGAATCCAGGCTTAATCCCACCAAGTCCAATTAGCAAGGGACCCAGAGGACAGTGGACAAAATGCAGCACCAACACTGGGAGGATCACTCAAGACGAGGCAACAACAGCAGAGGCAGGAGGCAGTGGCAGACCTCAGTTTCGAAGTCCAGTGGCTCCTCCATCCCAGCGAGCCACAGTGTTGCAGCTTAGACAGCAAGCCCAAGGGATCAAGTTTGATGGGGTCCTGTGACACTTCAGGCATACTAGACAAAGAATGTCCCCATCCCCGATTTGGCAATGTGGCATGTCAACAACTGGCCAGTAGAACAGTCCAGTGTTTAGGATTGCAGGGTCCTGGGTAGGCTTGGCGGCTAGTTTCCAAAACAGCGACTTTTGCACCATGTAAACAAGGCTTCCAGCAGCAGGACCCACATGGAGGCAAAGGGCTTCTGGATCTTGGCACTTTTATCCAGCCTCTAATGCCAGCCAATAACATGCACTTGATCACAAGCTGGGTACGCTTCTTTTCACGAGCAGGACACGACATGGTCTCTTTTACTGGTTAAGCTTCAGGTGCATGTAGGAGGCATAACCTGATGAATAATCCAAGTTGTGGGTTGGGATTAGGCACCCTAGTGGGGGACCCCAGAACTACACTAGCTAATTGCCTATGTTCTAGGAAGGAGTGTGCGATAATGCTAAATTATCATTAAAGCATAACTCCAGACTTAGAAGCGAGCCACAATGAGCACAGTAACTCTCCATTAACCCATGGCTAACTTGCTGTTCTGCACTAAACACTCCTGACACTACCACAGTTAGAGAACACCAACTTCCAGGTGTGCAGCATTTAGGAACCAGTGCCGCAGAGCCTGCAACAACATCCACCAATACTTGTCACCTCATTCCCAGTCACATGTCCACAGTTACTAATGGTTACAGAAGATGAAGCTAAATCAATAACTACATACTTGTTCTCTCTATTAATCCATGACCACCTAGGTTAGGTCCCTAGGTACTCTGTGCCACAGGTGCAATTCCAAAATGTGGGGAACTGGCTGCTAGTGAAGGAGACAAGCACAACACCCCTTCATTACCAGAATAACCATCACCCTACACCAGTCACTCTTTCCCTGGCTGGTTGGCTGCTTTAAGCAATTACACATGTACTGTTATCCCTAGCAATGGCAATATAGCTTACACTAGACAGCAAAGTACATGCTGAACTGAAATGTTCTGTATCTACTCTAATCTAGGAACTTCAGACTAGGCATTAAATGCTTAAAGCGGCAGTAAACCGTGACTTTTTTTAAAAAAAACCTGAAAGACAATGTGATAATGTACTAATATGCATCGCATACTAGCACATTATGTGAAATTTACCTTAAAACTAAGCCCTCCAGCAGCACGCTGTCATGGCTGACAGGGCTTCAATCTTTACCTGGTCCTTCTTCAGGGTTCACGGGCTGTGGTGCCTTGAATGGCTAAGCCTCGATGATGTAACTCCCACGCATGTGCGCGGAAGTCACTTTTTTCGGCACAGAGTTCTAAAGGAAATGCATGGGCATGCTGTTCCTCCAGAGCGCATGCACCGGAGTCTTTTACAAGTAAATATCTCCTAAAAGGTTCACGTTTAGAAGATATTTACAGTACATACAGGTAAGCCTTATTATAGGTTCATCTGTAGGTACAAATGACCAAAAACTTTTCTACCACTTTAATGGTAACTTTACGGAAAGAAGGCAACAAACAGGAACACTTCTTGTAAAGCAACTTCTCACATAAATTTCTGTACAAAAGGTGCTTTAGTGCCCATAAGGTAATCATGCCTAAACAACAGCAGAGTCCATAGTCCTTTTGAGGCAAGTGTCCGTGACTGGCATGTGGGCGCAGTCCAGCAGCATAACAGCCTGCATTTTTACAGCGTTTCCAGAAACTTTCTCCCTGGGGCACTGAAGAGACACTTTTTATGTGGATCTCTAGAAAAACTAGCCAATCAATTCCTCAGATTCACCACACATGAACATTGTAACAGTTTCAGTGGAAAGACAGCAGACTTGACCCAGATAACATGCGCAGTCGGCACAGAAAAAACATTCTGTATGCACCTGCCTACATAGAGAGTCCTGGTGATTGAGGCTCTGATCTGGGAGCCTGAGGACAGGAGAGGAACAGATGATGTCTGAGATGAAGTACCAGAGGTCACTCTGCCACATGGGGTCCTGGGTTAAGAACTTGTGGAGAGCCTGGGAAAGCATCAAGATAGAATCATCAAGACTATTACTGCATTATTCAAGATTTCCTTTTTTCTCTTTGTTAAACTTTACCGCAGCATCTATACTGTGATATTGTGTAGCTTTTCACTGTCTTATTTTTGGTTTTGTTTTTTTTGTTGTAACTATATTTGTAAAACCAAATAAAAATGTATTATGGAAAAAAAAGACTACTGCTGCTGATACTGGAAGGATTTGGTTGCTAATTGAGACAGCTGCTATTGAGAAGGTACAGATATCTGTTCTTTTTTTGCTATTGAGTCTGCAGATCAGTAATGGGTATGCTGAACTTCCTATAAGTAGCAGCTAAGATATAGAAACCTCTCCAGGTGAGGCATATCAATTTAATCCCCTTTCTGAACCAAAGGGTGCTGATCCAGTCTGTGGTTATGACTAAACACATTCTGCATGAAACTTGTTAACCATGTTGCTGTCAAAAGCTTGGAGAGCAATCTTTTTGCATTGAACCCTCCTGTGATAGTAATAAAGATAAGTTTAAAAAGAAAAAGAAAATTTGAAAAAAATGAAAGTTTATTTAAAAGCATACAAAAAATTTTTTTAGTGGCCCTTAGCCCCACACATGTCAATGAAAACACCACCACACATATCAGGTACTCATGCATGAAAATGACACACGTTAGGTATCACAGTACATGGCAGAGTGAGAGCAATGATTTTAGAGTCATTGTGTTACCTCTAAACTGATGAGCTGTAAAGGCTTTTAAAGCATCACTTATGGACAGTTTTTGGGTACCATAGTTTTTAGCCTTTGTCACAGTCATCGGACAGGCCCAACTGTGGTGCACAATTTAATGGTTTGACATATTTGGTATCCATTTACTCAAAGAAACCTCATTTTTTATATTTTACCAAAAAATCAGTTACTTTGTGTTTGTAAAATTAATTTGAATGTATTGTTTACTGAAAAGAAAGATTTGATAAACAGAAGGTGTCACTTTGCCTTTTCTGGCCACATTTGCACCTGTCCGGTGACTATGACAGAAGCTAACCTCAGAAACTCCAGTACTTCTACTTCACTAACCAAGTGAAATCTTACTTATTACCCTATATATTACTTTCAAATTCCATTGGCAGTATTTTATCAACACTGAGATGACATATCTCATTTCCTATAATCCCTTGCAAAGATAACATATGCATTTTTAAGTGTGGGGGACATTAAAGCAACTGCTGCTTATGTAAACACTGTAATCACACAGTTCATTTGAAGAACCACTTGAAAAGATTGTATATGCAAATATTTAGGAGAGAGGACACAAACACATTGGGGTTGATTTACTAAAACTGGAGAGCGCAAAATCTGGTGCAGCTGTGCCTGGTAGCCAGCCTCTAACTCCAGCTTATTCAATTAAGCTTTGACAAAAACAAAATGGAAGCCGATTGGCTACCATGCACAGCTGCACCAGATTTTGCACTCTCCAGTTTTAGTAAATTAACCCCAGCGTGTTTACAAAACGAGCCAACAAATTATTTTGTGTTTTGTTATTAGTAGTGTTTGATCTAATCAGGCACTGGTTTGTTAATTAATTTATGCACAGCTCTGTCTAGATAATGTCTCATTAAAGTGACTTTAAAATCATAAGCAACCATAAAAGTTAATCCAACAGTCCTAAATAAATGTATAAAAAGTCCAATCCATTTAATATAAAGTGCTCTTGCAATAACAGTGCTCCAATGCAATCCTATACCGTGTGACTTTTCTGTGCTTCATGCAAATCCTGTGCTCTTCCCACACTGACCGGAAAGCATTGACCTCATGCCTTTCAGTCAAAATACTATGACTGCAACTAACAATTATTTTCATTATCGATTAGTTGGCCAATTATTGTTACAATTAGTCGATTAATTGGATAAAAACCTCAAAATATGTTTGGTGTATAATGTAGTTCATATGCAAAGTTCTAAAAAAAAACAAAAAAAAAAACAATTTATTCTTGAATATCTATATGCAGTGGTAATATAAATAACCAGCTAAATTATTAGGGAACAAAATAATTAATCTACTCTGAGAATAACAGACAGGAGAGATACAGTATATATACTATTAGAGGTTAAATCCAGACTCAGAAATCAACATTTTTATTTAAGGAAAAAAAAAATTAAAAAGACCTAAAACACTGTTTTGCAGATTTTCAAAATGGACTGTAGTATAATGTTATGCATGACAGTCTCCCTTGTCATGGGCAAGTAGGTTGATGCAAGCTACCTGTACCTAGCTGTCACTTATGCTGGCCATACACAAACACATTTTTTAGTGGCGCACCGAAATGAAAATTCTGGTGCCGAAACCAACAATTCAGGATGCACCTGGCCAAAAACCAAAACCAAAATGTACAGTTTTTAAAAATTAACATATTTTGCAAATGCAATTATTTAAAAATAAAATACACTTTAATGATAAAAAAACACAACATATACACCAATTTTTTTGTAAAATATGAAAGATTATGTTACGCCAAGTAAATAGATACCCAACATGTCATGCTTTAAAATTGCGCATGCTCATGGAATGGCGTCAAACTTGGGTACTTAAAAATCTCCATGGGTGATGCTTTAAAAATTTCTACAGGTTACCAGTGTAAAGTTACAGAGGAGGTCTAGTGCCTGAATTAGTGCTCTTGTTCTGATGTTCACGGCAATATCTCACATGTGTGGTTTGAACACTGTTTACATATGGGCATCACCACTACGCGCGAGCACTTTAAACTTTTTTTTGTTTTTTTTAATGTATTTTATTTTTTAATTTTTTTTACACTGTTTTTAATCACTGTTATTTCTATCACAAGGAATGCATGCATCCATTGTGATAAAAATAAGTAGTGACAGGTCCCCTTTATGGAAAGATATGGGGTCAATAAGATCCCACATATCTCCTCTATTATTATTATACAGGATTTATATAGCGCCAACAGTTTGCGCAGTGCTTTACAATATAAGGGAGACAGTACAATTACAAAACATTTCAGTACAGAAGGAATGTGAGGGCCCTGCTCATGGAGCTTACAATCTAAAGCAATGTAAAGCATTAGATCAAAAAAAGCATTGATATAGTGCTTTAAAAAAGAAAAACGACCTTGTCTACAAGGAGCCGCAACCGGAAGTGATGTCGCTCCGGTCCTCCAAGAGCATAGAGATAAGTGGAGGCCATCTTTCCTTCACTTATCTCTATGCCGAGTGCCGGGATTGTTCAGTAGTTTCTCATGTAAGGCTGAGAACTACCGAGCAGCGCTAGCAGTGCTTATTTTCATATCAATCAAAGGTTTTCGGCCACCGAAATTTCAGTGCATCCCTAAAATTTTTCATTTTAAGAACGTTAATTGTTAGTGGGGTCAAATCAACATTCGTTTTCAACCACATTGGTGGCAAAATTTGAAGGAGCAGAATAGAAAACTTTTCTTGATCAAAACATTTTTGGATAGTATTTTAAAATTGAATGGTAAAAGCAAGGGCAATTTTCGAACTACATTTGTCCATTCATTGAACATACAAAGAATTTTTTTGTATGAATATTCTACAAAAATCAATGTGTGTGGGCAGCATAAGACAATAAGTAGCAGTAGCATGCCTTTTTTTATCACCTGTCAAAACAATTATCCCTTAATAGTACAAAAGCAGCAGATAATCACTACTATAAAGGGGATAATTTATACTGTGAAACAGTGAAAGTAATATATATATATATATATATATATATATATACACACACACACATACAGTATATATACATACACACACACTATTTAAGTATTGGGAAAACCCTCTAAATCATTGTATTCAGGTGTTCCAATCACCTCCATGACCACAGGTATATAAAATCAAGCACCTAGGCATGCAGACTGCTTCTACAAACATTTGTGAAAGAATTGGTAACTCTCAGGAGCTCAGTGAATTCAAGCGTGGTACCGTGATAGGTTGCCACCTGTGCAATAAGTCCATCCATGAAATGTCTTTGCTACTAAATATTCCATGGTCAACTGTTAGTGGTATTATAACTAAGTGGAAGCAACTGTGAACAACAGCAACTCAGCCATGAAGTGGCAGGCCACATAAAATGATAGAGCGGGGTCCGCGCAGAAATCGCCAACTGTCTGCAGAGTCAATAGCTAAAGACCTCCAAACTTTGCTTGGCCTTCAGATTAGCACAACAGTGTATAGAGAGCTTCATGGAATGGGTTTCCATGGCCGAGCAGCTGCATCCAAGCCTTACATCACCAAGTGCAATGCAAAGCATCGGATGCAGTGGTATAAAGCACACCACCACTGGACTCTAGAGCAATGGAGACGTGTTCCCTGGAGTGACAAATCATGCTTCTCTGTCTGGCAATCCAATGAATGTGTCTGACTTTGGCAGTTGCCAGGAGAACGGTATTTGCCTGACTGCATTGTGCCAAGTGTAAAGTTTGGTGGAGGGGGGATTATGGTGTGGGGTTGTTTTTCAGGGGTTCAGCTTGGCCCCTTAGTTTCAGTGAAGGGAACTCTTAAGGTGTCAGCATACCAAGACATTTTGGACAATTTCATTCTTCCAACTTTGTGGGAACAGTTTAGGGATGGCCCCTTCCTGTTCCAACATGACTTTGCACCAATGCAGAAAGCAAGGTCCATAAAGACATGGATGAACAAATTTTGAGTGGAAGAACTTGAATGGTCTGTACAAAGTCCTGACTTCAACCTGATAGAACACCTTTGGGATGAATTAAAGCGGAGACAGCGAGCCAAACCTTCTCGTTCGACATCAGTGCCTGACCTCACAAATGTGCTTCTGGAAGAATGATCAAACTTTTCCATAGACAAACCCCTAAACCTTGTGGACAGCCTTTCCAGAAGAGTTGAAGCTGTTATAGCTGCAAAGGGTGGGCCAACCCTTGCCATTAAATTCATGTTGCATGTAAAGTTAGGCGTCCCAATACTTTTGACGATATATATATATCTTAATAAATATACACTTAGGCAGGATGTACAGGGTATTTTAACTGGGAGTCAGACATGAAGCTATATGAAAGGTGGAGGAGGGTTATACACTCACCAGCCACTTTATCAGGTATGCCTGTTCAATTGTTTGGTAACACAAATTGCTAATCAGCCAATCCCATGGCAGCAACTCAGTGGATTTAGGCATCTAGCCATGGTGAAGATGACTTGCTTCAAACCAAGCATCAGAATGGGGAAGGAGATTTAAGTGACTTTGAACATGGCATGGTTGTTGGCGCCAGATGGGCTGCTCTGAGTATTTCAAAAACTGCTGATCTACTCTGATTTTCATGAACAACCATCTCCAGGGTTTACAGAGAATGGTACAAAAAAGAAAATATATCCAGTGAGTGGGAGTTGTGTGGACAAAAATGCCTTGTTTTTGTCAAAAGTCAGAGAAGAATTGGTAAATTGGTTTGAGATGATAGAAAGGCAACAGTAACGTATGTCACTTTGTTGAATGTATGCCATGAAGAATGAAGGCAGTTCCGAAGGCAACAAGGGGTGCAACCTGGTACTGTGTGTACCTGGTGAATGTAAACCTTTTATATTAAAGTAATACTAAAAGGTAGAGACTTTTTTGCATGGATATATTTTTTAAAAATATAATGCACAGTACTTGTAAACTTTTTCTTGTAATTGTAATGCGTTATATTACCTCCAGTCTATCAGCCTTCAGCTTCTCTGGGTTCACATGCTGATCTTCCCTGCAGGGAGCCCTTAAAGTGATCGTAAACCACAGAGCAGCCCTGATTCTCCTCTTCTGTGGTCCCCCGCCGGCTTCTGCCTCCTGTATTCAGAGTGCCCCTATAGCAAGTCGCAAAGTATAGTAGTATGCCCCTATAACAAAGTAAAAAAACTTCTGTCTTTAGAATAACTTATTTCCTTCTCCTGCCCAGGACAACATGTTCCATTAGGCACTGCTCCTCACACATTCACAAGTTCTCAGGCACTTACTGACATGTATGGAAAGTACTGACCTGTATGTGTGCTGTACTGTATTTTCTGAGATGTAAACAAATAATGCATTCTGTATGCAGGCCAACTAATCGATTATGAAAATATTTGACAACTATCTTCATAATCAATTCTAGTTGATTAGTTGTTTCAGCCTTATAAAATACCTTACCAGGTATCAGCAGCGGTTGTGTGCTTCTCCTTCACTCCTGCTGTTGCTCTCTCTCTCCTCCTGTCACAGTAGTGGAAGCGGTCCTCCTGGTGGCTTGAATCTCTCAGGGATATGATAAGGGGACGGAAGGGGGAATTACCATAGTGTAGTAATGCGTTTTATTAAAATATTAAAATTGCCATTACACTCACATCAGTAAAAGAGAAACTATATATAGACCCAGAAGCACTGCCGCTGCATGCGCTCCACAGGCCAGAAGTGATGCCACAGGACGTCTTGCCCAACACATAGCACCCAGCCGAAATCGGTGTCTTCAGGAACCTTCCGGCTTCTGGCCCGTGGAGCAAATGCAATGTAGTGTAATGGCAATTTTAATTTTTTTTTAAAAAGAGCATTACTACACTATGGTAGTTCCCTCTTCTGGTCCCTTTCAAATCCCCGAGAGAATCAAGCCACCAGGAGGACTGCTTCCACTACTGTGACAGGAGGAGTTGAGGAGAAGTTGACAACGACTACCAATACCCACAAAGGTGAAATCCACAAATGTATTTTGACTTTTTTGCTGTAAGGCAAGAGGTCAATGTTTTTTTGGTGAGTGTGGGGAGAGCACAGGATTTTCATGAAGCACAGAAAAGTCACATTATACAAGATTGCACTGGAGCACTGTTATTGCAAGAGCACTTTATATTGGGTGGATTGGGCTTTTTATATATTTATTTAGGACTGTTGGATTAACTTTTATGGTTGTTTAGAATTTTAAAGTCACTATGAGATACTATTTAGACAGCGCTGTGTACAAATTAGTATATGAAATCCAATTAAGTGGTTATGGGTTACTGCTGTACAGTGGCAATCATTAATATTTACAGGTATCAAGTAGTACATTGGATACATTTATTCACATAGTGCAGGTGTATACACACACACACACATATATATATATACATACATACATATACACAGAGTGGTTTGCTAATTGAAGTACTGAACCCGATTTGCTGGAAATCAGAATGTCAAAATTGCCAACGTCAGAGCATCAGCTATGAAGTTCCAACAAACATGCCTCCAACTACACTTCACCTTCACACCACAGCCAATCTCCCACAAAAATTAAGCTCTCCAATCCCGTGCTTTAACAGCTGCTTCTCGTTATCCAATAGTAAGAGGCCAGCTTGTGAGTGACAGCTCAGGCAGCCAAAAGCAAGCATTGCTGTGAGCTGGGAATGACAGTTGACAGCTAAGAAGAAAGGAAGTGCTTATTGAAGCTGTCCTGATGCAAATGCTCAGACAGGGAGTGCAGGCCATGGGGCAAGACGTGCTGTGTTTTGGTTCTTTAACGTAATAACAATATTAAAATAATATGCTGCCTCAGCCCTGGTTCACACTGATGCGGTGTGGAATTTGCAGTGTTTTCAGTGTGAATTCCGCACCACATCAGATTTGCACCCCGTTCATGCGAACCGCTTTGGGTGTGTATGTTAAGTTAACAACACCCCGAAAGCGGTCCGCAAAACATGGTGCGATGTGCAGAATCGGATTGCATAGGTGTGAATACCCATGCGATCTGATTCTAGTGCAGACCCAAAAAAGGGTCCTGCATGTTTTTGGTGTGGGTGTGGTGCGAATAGAGCCATACAAAATGTATGGCTCCAATCGCACTACACACAAATCGCATGTGATTCCTATGCGAATCATATGCGATATACCACACCAATGTGAACCCAGGCTCAGAGTCTACTTCACATCCCAAGATCAGCATCTTTAAAACAGAAAGCTGTGGGGTTTTGTGATTCCCAATCACATTAACAACTAAAGGAACATACAGTACACCTCCCTATTCCTTCAATAATCCCCTGCTGTCAGTTTTCAATCTTCAATTTATAATGTACTGTATGTGTATCTTCAACCTACATGTAGACTGTAAGTAAATCCTGCCCTGCATTTTGACATTTATCCATGCATATAGTATTTAATGCCATCGCTAACGTTTACAGTCATTGGACCAGATGAGCCTGGAGGGGAAAAGAGGCTCTGCACAATCTTGTACTTTATTACATTTCTAGCACCTGAATAAATTTTTAGAAAACAGCACTGCAACGGATCTCCAAACACACCACACAGGGAAATATGAGCAAAATCACAGATCATCACTCAGATCCATATACATCCAACTGCAGAAATCCGGCATAGTCAGTTAGGCCTTATGCACATCAACCTTCCATTTTTATTTCAGGAGAAATTGATCTGGTAAGTATAAACAAACTTTGGACTTCCCAGTTCCATCTCTCGTTAGTTTAATCCATTTGAATTTACATCCATTTACTTGCATTTAGCTGCATAAAACCAGGCTGACGCTCCGTGCATACTGGGTGTCTAGCCTCTGTTGTGACCAATCCTGGCATTTTTTTTTCCACCCAGGAAGGTGCAGCATCCAGCCCTGCTGCCTTCGCCCTGTCAAAGTCTATGACAGGCTAGACATGTGCGGTTTGTTTCATTCCGAATCAAATTTCAGAAGGGTTTTTCGGAGATTTGGATGTATCCGAATTTCTAAATTACACTAGTAATAAAACACAAAATAATGAAAAATAAAATTCAAAACAGTCCGGGCTGAGAGCGGTGAGCACATGGTGCCAGCCAGCAGCTCTCTGTAGAGCCCACACCACAGCTGGCCAGTCCCATTCCTTCCCATCCCTAACATCTGGATGAGGGAGCTGGAAGCGGAAGTGCGGGGGAAGCGGAACACTTTAACTCCCCAGCGATCCCCAGTAAACATTACAGTGCCTGGACGAGGTTGATCCATTTATCCTGGCTTGCCATTATCCTATAACCTAAGGAAGGCCACCAACTCCCAGGACCACCCTAAGAAGGGATCCCTGACTGTTCCAACAGTATATGATACAACACGCTATATTTATGCGCTTCTAGTGAGTGCGCATTTTATATATTTATTAGCACACCCACCAGAGGCTTTTCATACATACTGGGATTTAACACAGTCACCTGGCGATTATTCTGAGGATTATCTGGAAGATTTTACCGAGATTCTATTGACATTTTATGATTTAAAACACATTATAGGTGCATGTGCGTTTTTACTAAATAACTATATTTCCATGTGTTTGAGTATTTTATGATTACAACGCATTTATGTGCATTTTTCTATAAGATTTAATTTATCATTTTTAGCGCTGCACTACATTTACAGATTTCATTGAAGGCTTATAGTTCACCTTTAAGTGTTTTAAGCTGCTTTTACATTCTAGCACTCGCTTCAATATTTTATTTTTTAGAAAGTAAAAATATAATTGAAAAGAAAAAATAGAATACAATATAAAAGAATAGAAATAATAAAACAGTCTTCCAAAATTTGAATACAATAAATTCAAATTAAATAGAAAAGAATAGAAAATAAGAGAATAGATAGAAAAAACAATTGAATAGAATAAAATAGAAAGAATAACGGTCTTCTGAAATTTGCATGGAATATATTAGAATGGAAAAGAATATAGACAAAACAATAGAATAGAATTCAATAGAATAGAATAAAACAGAATAGAACAGTCTTCCGAAATTAGTATAGAAAACATTTGAATACATTAGAAAAAAATAGAAAAGAATAGAAAAGAATCCTCTGGAGGGCTCGTGGCTATGCTATCAGGAAGGACAGTGTAAGTACTTACACCCCCATAGGGGTGAAGGCAGTCAGGTGGAAAATCCAACTAGCTTCTCTACCGGGGCTGCTGTGTTAAACTGGCAGTTTCTGGGCCGTCTTGCCCAGGGAATACCCTCAGTGCAGCTGGTTGAAGAGGAGGATACATCTGGGGTCTGAGGAAGTACATCAGAGAGCTGAAATGCTCTTAAAGGAGAGATTGATATCCACAGTATATAGTTGCTAAGGAGTTTGTCCTCGCGTTTTCAGTTTCTGCTGGCATCCCTTTCACCCCTCAACCCCATCCAAGTTCTAAACCCCTTATTAAAATCACAAAACCAAGCTCAAGGACTGTTAACTGATTCTGAGTGCAAAGTGAGAAAAAAATTTGTGTTGCCTGGCTATGCAGAGAATTAGGGGGACCCAAAAGGAGGTAGTACTACAGAAGTATAATAAACAGAAGATATATATTCTTCAAGATCACTTAGGGTCATCTAACAAGATGCTGCATAATGTCCACTGGTGTGCTGCATCCAGCAGTTATATGTGCAATGCAATTGCATCTATGTATATAGTGTATGTTTCACTAGTTGATTGTTTTTGGTTATGCTGCCTCCCAGTGGTCATTGATTTAATCACATGTACTTTCTGTAATTCCATTCTTTTTGCATGATGATAATTTCCTCCTTCCTCATTTGTGAGTACCTGTATTGTTCCTGCAAGACACACACTGAGGCTTGGAAAGTAAATATTCATTTTGACCATTTCAAACACTTCAATGTCAACATCTACCACACCATATTGATTGCCTCAACCGTATTGCATGTAATAGATATTCCTGGATGTGAAGTGCTTGGCGATTTACTGAAGCTGGTTCTTTCAGAACCTTGTGCACTTCTGCATATAAACCAATCAGCTAACAGGTTTTATTGCTAAAGCTGAATTGAACAAGCTGAAGTTAGAAGCTGATTGGGTACCATGCACAGGTGCACCAGATTTTGAGTGACCCAGCTTTCGCAAATAAACCCAAGAGGTCTCTCAGGAAGGGATAAGTTACTATTACAACCACTGCAGTCAGAATACCTGAAGATACTTACTGTAGGTGAAAGTCATATCGGTGATTTCCTCTGTCCTTCAAGTAGGGACACTGGGACATAATAAAAGGTATATTAAATGCTAAAATGGTAATATATTTTAGCTTACCAAAACTTAAATGTAGTGGCTGTATTAGTTTTTTGTCTTTTTTAACTTGGTGATTCAGCTAGTGACACATTTCCTGTCTTAGAGTATCTCCATTCTAGATGGATAAGAGATAGGGATACCTTTGGACAGTAGCATTGTCAATTTGGGGAGAGGGTAAGGTTAGATGCACTAGCAGATTTAGATGGACTTAACAAATTAAGCCAAACTGCTGCTAATACTTTTTAAGCAGTTACAGCAACAGTTTTTCCTTTTGAGATTAAGGTTTTAGTGAAGGCCTCATTCACACCATACATGCATAAAAACTCATAGAAAAAAAGAGAGGCATGAGTTTACATCAGTTTTTTTGCACATTTCAACAATGCTGTCCCATCAGTTTTTTTTCTGTGCAGAATGTGATATGGGGGATGTTTAGCTCAGTGGTAGATGCATTTTTAAATGAGTCAATGCCAGACAGGAACTATATTTAAGAGCACAGTAGCCCACTTTTATTAAAAAGTAAATAAAACGTTCTTCCAAAACAAGGTTTCCCATGAAGGGGATTCAACTTCACTCAGTTACACAATGGAAAATGCCAAGCTATCTGGCTC
Source organism: Staurois parvus (assembly GCF_062004578.1). NCBI lineage: Eukaryota > Metazoa > Chordata > Amphibia > Anura > Ranidae > Staurois > Staurois parvus. The sequence goes on along the minus strand of NW_028319731.1, from coordinate 89,879 downwards.
TCTGATTAGCAGTACTTCTGCTTGGCCTCCTAAGACCACTTGGTCATTCAGGCTCTCTCAGCCTAGGTGACAGTACCTTGCTGTTCAGGTCCCACATGGCCTCTTCGGAAGGGTTTTCCTAGTACTTCAGCTTGCTCCTTTCAGAAACTCACAGATTCCCTCCAGCCATCTGGACTCACTGGCCTCTACAGCTTCTTTAGCATCCCAGACCCTCTCTTGGTCTCCCAGATTATCTTAGTCCTTGGGTCCAGAATCCCCCTCACAAGGGTTGTAGTCTCCACCAGGAACTCCCAGCTATCCCAACAAGGCCTCTGCTTGTTTTGGTCTCCCAGACCACTGACTATTCAGGCTCTCTCAGCTTAGGTGACATCACCTTGCTCTTCAGGCCCCCACATGGCCTCTTAACAAGGGTTTTCCCAGTACTTCAGCTTGCTACCTTCAGAAACTCAGATACCCTCCAGCCCACTGGCCTCTGAAACTGCCTCAGCATCCCAGACCCTCTCTTGGTCTCCCAGACTAGCCCAGTCCTTGGGCCCAGAATTCCCCTCACAAGGGTTGTAGTCTCCACCAGGAACTCCCAGCTATCCCAATAAGCCTCTGTCTTCAACCTGCAGTAACTGTTATTCCACCTTCACCTCCTCTCTACTGCTCTCACCAGCCCATCATTATAAGGGCTGTGTGCACCTGGGCACACACCCTGCTGGTTATCCACAACACCCAGACACTGGGTTGGAGATTACATCCCGCCCAAGACTCTTTGGAATCTCCAAACTGCAGAGCCCCATCCGGAATTGGCAAGCTGCACTATATTACATTTTTAGGGGTTTTATGGTTAAATACTGCTTCAAGATGCTTCATCCTAGACTTTGATTGGCTGGTTCCAGAACCATTCACTTCAAATCATTGAACGTATTCCCTGAAATTTAATGTTTTTGCACCCTGACCATACCACTGGCATCTGCAGTATCCCCCTGGTCGGTTTTGCCCCCACATTCTGCAAGCAACTATTTTTTCAACCATTTCTACCTGTTTTATAAGAACGTCTTTATCTGGGCTATGTAATTAATAATATATAATTATGTATGCTAGGACTCAAGTTCCACAGAAGTGGCAGTTCACTCTGTCCATCTATCCTTGTGTTCCCAACTGCCAGTAAGCCACTTATATTATTTTTGATACGTTTCAGCAAAAGAATGTGTCTGCTTTGTTGGATTACTATGAGAAAGGACAATGACACAAATGATATTGGCCTTGCAACCCCAAGGCAGAATGAGAAACTTTCTCTCCAAAGAGATTTGAGCGGAGTCAGCATTAATAAACCTTTTTCCTAAACTTCTCCCTAGAGAAGCTCAGAAACTTAAATAAGAATGTTGATGTATTCCAAATAGAATCAAAGTGCAGTGTTTTTGGTCACACTGAGGAAAGTTCTGGATTTCTGGCATGCACAAAAACCCAGAGAGGTAAGATTTCTAACTAAACAGATAATATATAGAGATTCATCTGCCACAGTTTTGCCTACAGAAGAGTTCTACTTTAAAAATAGAGATATTCACAGAGAAAAGCCAACACAAGCTTTCTAATCTGGGAGCGGTGACTTCATCTGCATATTATATATGGAAATCTGTTCATTTAGGTCATTCTGCTTCATGCATATTCATATAAAACACATTAGCGGCACCTGTGGGTTTCCATCTAGTGGAAGACAAATGCATCAAACCTGCCTTTTTATCACATTGAAAGCATTGCTAAAAATACTCAAAGACCTAAAATGACAGTTGCCCAATCTGACCTTTCTTTGTATACTGACCTCATGACTGTGGATCCTACCCATTCACGCTGGCCAACAACTAAAAGGATTAATTGGATAGGTCACAATTCCCAGCAGCGCTATCACTATGGACCTAAAGCTAATAATATTTTACAGTCTGTACACTCTCCATACAGACTCTCCTTTGGATCTGCAGTACCTAAATATTCCATTCCATACTCTATATAAATAACCATAGTTCTCAGCTGTCCTTTTCACACTCAGCCCAATCTGTCCCTATGTCCAGCCTCTAAATTAATGTGCCTAAAATTTCAAATGCTAGTTGAGAAATGTTTTGGTGAAAAAAAAACACATTAGGTGAAACTGTTTTTTTGTTTTGTTTTCTTTTTGTTTGTTTTTTTACGCCTGAATTCCTTTTTGTGCTGGGTGATGGGGCTGGAGTTTTCATCTGAAAATGCATCCTTTTTCCTCATTTATTGTGTACCTATGGGTGAACATACACATTACAATCCGATTGTACAATCTCTGTAGGTTCCTAATTAAAGCTTAAGTGCAGGCAGGAGTGTGTCATTTGTCTACACATATTTTGGCCCAGAATGTGCTCTTATTTATTTAAGCAGTTTACTCCACTTTTACTTAAGAGTAACTCCACCTTTGTTGAGAAACAAATATTCCCCTCTGGGTGATCTATGTACATTGCAAGTGTAGCACCCTCCTAGTCAGGGGCTAGGATTGGTATAGTTGGGTTGAGCATAGCTGTGTTTCTCTGCTTACCAGAGAGGCTGTCAGGTAAATTCAGTGTGGTATTCTACTTAACAGAGTGCTGTGATTGATTAGTCAGGTCTGCTAACGATACTCTGGTGTTGTTTGGGTTTGTCTGAGTTCTGCCTGGCTTCGGGAAGCTATGAGAGCCTTCCAGAACATGGGTAGGAGCTAGGCAAATGAACAGCATGAATATGGATACAGCCCTGGCCAATTGCAGGGGAGGGTGACCCCAATGCATGATGCTAGTGGTGTTTATGTTCTGGGAGCACATAGGCTCTGGATCTTTCCCTGGAGTGGATTGCACCAAGCCAGGCTGGAGGCAGGCTGTTTCACCTGGCACTTGCTGCCATACGGCCTCAGGTGGGTTGACCTGAGGGCCTGAAATTAGAGAGAGTGACCCTGGTTCTACAGTACGCTGACTGGGGGGAGCTGTCTGCCAAAGATCTGTCTGGTCTCACTGGAGAGGGAGTCGGTTGGAAGGAGACAACCATTCTGTCCTTGGACTTGTGAGCACAAACGCTGCGAGATCTTGGGGACTCTGTGTGCTTGCTGCCCCTCTAATGAGGGAAGCGGCAGGATCTGCAGTGATCTAGTAAAACGTAATTTTTTGATTTAATCTCTTCCAGCCCAGCCAATAGCAGATTGACAGCTGGGTGGGCCTTTTATCCCTCCAGATGGACATCATATGATGTCCTCCCTGTCCCGCCGCTCGTGAGCCCCCCGCAGGAGAGTAGCGATCGGTGGTGCAAAGTGTCCCTTGGACACAGAGCATTACTGTTCAGGGTAAAGGGCCAATGTCAGTGGTTCTTTTTACGTGATTGGCTGTGCCCAATCACAGCCGATCACGTGATGTCAACAAACAGCAGTAACTTGCTGTTACCGGTTTCCCCTCACAAACACATCCTGTGTGTGAGGAGAACACAGCTTTGAACACTGTACCTGTGACAGCAGCAGCCATCAGTGTACCCGTCACCGCAGTTATCAGTTCAGCCCTAATCCGTGTACCTGTCACCGCAGTTATCAGTGCAGGCCTAATCCGTGTACCTGTCACCGCAGTTATCAGTTCAGCCCTAATCCGTGTACCTGTCACCGCAGTTATCAATGCAGCCCTAATCCGTGTACCTGTCACCGCAGTTATCAATGCAGCCCTAATCCGTGTACCTGTCACCGCAGTTATCAGTTCAGCCCTAATCCGTGTACCTGTCACCGCAGTTATCAGTGCAGCCCTAATCCGTGTACCTGTCACCGCAGTTATCAATGCAGCCCTAATCCGTGTACCTGCCACCGCAGTTATCAATGCAGCCCTAATCCGTGTACCTGCCACCGCAGTTATCAATGCAGCCCTAATCCGTGTACCTGTCACCGCAGTTATCAGTTCAGCCCTAATCCGTGTACCTGTCACCGCAGTTATCAGTTATCAGTGCAGCCCTAATCCGTGTACCTGTCACCGCAGTTATCAGTTCAGCCCTAATCCGTTTACCTGTCACCTCAGTTATCAATGCAGCCCTAATCCGTGTACCTGTCACCGCAGTTATCAATGCAGCCCTAATCAGTGTACCTGTCACCTCAGTTATCAATGCAGCCCTAATCCGTGTACCTGTCACCGCAGTTATCAATTCAGCCCTAATCCGTGTACCTGTCACCGCAGTTATCAATGCAGCCCTAATCCGTGTACCTGTCACCGCAGTTATCAATGCAGCCCTAATCCGTGTACCTGTCATCGCAGTTATCAGTTCAGCCCCAATCCGTGAACCTGTCAATGAAGTCATTCAGTGCAGCCCTAATCAGTGTACCTGTCAACGCAGTCATCAGTACAGCCTATCAGTGTACCTCACACCACAATCATCAGTGCAACCGTAATCAGTGTAACTGTCACCGCAGCCATCAGTTCAGCCCTAATCCGTGTACCTGTCACCGCAGTTATCAATACAGCCCTAATCCGTGTACCTGTCATTGCAGTTATCAATGCAGCACTAATCCGTGTACCTGTCACCGCAGTTATCAATGCAGCCCTAATCCGTGTACCTGTCATTGCAGTTATCAATGCAGCACTAATCCGTGTACCTGTCATCGCAGTTATCAATGCAGCCCTAATCCGTGTACCTGTCACCGCAGATATCAATGCAGCCCTAATCCGTGTACCTGTCATCGCAGTTATCAATGCAGCCCTAATCCGTGTACCTGTCATCGCAGTTATCAGTTCAGCCAAAATCCGTGAACCTGTCAATGAAGTCAATCAGTGCAGCCCTAATCAGTGTACCTGTCACAACAACAGTCATCAGTGCAGCCCTAATCAGTGTACCTGTCAACGCAGTCATCAGTACAGCCTATCAGTGTACCTCACACCACAATCATCAGTTCAACCGTAATCAGTGTAACTGTCACCGCAGCCATCAGTTCAGCGCTAATCAGTTTACCTGTCATAGCAGCCCTAATCAGTGCACGCATCACCACAGTCATCAGCGCAACTCTTATCAGTGTACCTGTCACCGCAGTGCATCAGTGCGGCCCTAATCAGTGTACCTGTCACCGCAGTGCATCAGTGCGGCCCTAATAAGTGTACTTGTCACCGCAGTGCATCAATGTGGCTCTAATCAATGTACTTCTCACTGCAGTGCATCAGTGCAGCCCTAATATGTGTACCTGTCACCGCAGTGCATCAGTGCAGCCCTAATACGTGTACCTGTCACCGCAGTTATCAGTTCAGCCCTAATCCGTGTACCTGTCACCGCAGTTATCAATGCAGCCCTAATCCGTGTACCTGTCACCGCAGTTATCAATGCAGCCCTAATCCGTGTACCTGTCACCGCAGTTATCAGTTCAGCCCTAATCCGTGTACCTGTCACCGCAGTTATCAATGCAGCCCTAATCCGTGTACCTGTCACCGCAGTTATCAGTTCAGCCCTAATCCGTGTACCTGTCACCGCAGTTATCAGTTATCAGTTCAGCCCTAATCCGTTTACCTGTCACCTCAGTTATCAATGCAGCCCTAATCCGTGTACCTGCCACCGCAGTTATCAATGCAGCCCTAATCCGTGTACCTGCCACCTCAGTTATCAATGCAGCCCTAATCCGTGTACCTGTCACCGCAGTTATCAATGCAGCCCTAATCCGTGTACCTGTCACCTCAGTTATCAATGCAGCCCTAATCCGTGTACCTGTCACCGCAGTTATCAATGCAGCCCTAATCCGTGTACCTGTCACCGCAGTTATCAGTTCAGCCCTAATCCGTGTACCTGTCACCGCAGTTATCAGTGCAGCCCTAATCCGTGTACCTGTCACCGCAGTTATCAATGCAGCCCTAATCCGTGTACCTGCCACCGCAGTTATCAATGCAGCCCTAATCCGTGTACCTGCCACCGCAGTTATCAATGCAGCCCTAATCCGTGTACCTGCCACCGCAGTTATCAATGCAGCCCTAATCCGTGTACCTGTCACCGCAGTTATCAGTTCAGCCCTAATCCGTGTACCTGTCACCGCAGTTATCAGTTATCAGTGCAGCCCTAATCCGTGTACCTGTCACCGCAGTTATCAGTTCAGCCCTAATCCGTTTACCTGTCACCTCAGTTATCAATGCAGCCCTAATCCGTGTACCTGCCACCGCAGTTATCAATGCAGCCCTAATCCGTGTACCTGCCACCTCAGTTATCAATGCAGCCCTAATCCGTGTACCTGTCACCGCAGTTATCAATGCAGCCCTAATCCGTGTACCTGTCACCTCAGTTATCAATGCAGCCCTAATCCGTGTACCTGTCACCGCAGTTATCAATTCAGCCCTAATCCGTGTACCTGTCACCGCAGTTATCAATGCAGCCCTAATCCGTGTACCTGTCACCGCAGTTATCAATGCAGCCCTAATCCGTGTACCTGTCACCGCAGTTATCAGTTCAGCCCTAATCCGTGTACCTGTCACCGCAGTTATCAATGCAGCCCTAATCCGTGTACCTGTCACCGCAGTTATCAATGCAGCCCTAATCCGTGTACCTGTCATCGCAGTTATCAGTTCAGCCCCAATCCGTGAACCTGTCAATGAAGTCAATCAGTGCAGCCCTAATCAGTGTACCTGTCAACGCAGTCATCAGTACAGCCTATCAGTGTACCTCACACCACAATCATCAGTGCAACCGTAATCAGTGTAACTGTCACCGCAGCCATCAGTTCAGCCCTAATCCGTGTACCTGTCACCGCAGTTATCAATACAGCCCTAATCCGTGTACCTGTCATTGCAGTTATCAATGCAGCACTAATCCGTGTACCTGTCACCGCAGTTATCAATGCAGCCCTAATCCGTGTACCTGTCATTGCAGTTATCAATGCAGCACTAATCCGTGTACCTGTCATCGCAGTTATCAATGCAGCCCTAATCCGTGTACCTGTCACCGCAGATATCAATGCAGCCCTAATCCGTGTACCTGTCATCGCAGTTATCAATGCAGCCCTAATCTGTGTACCTGTCACCGCAGTTATCAATGCAGCCCTAATCCGTGTACCTGTCATCGCAGTTATCAATGCAGCCCTAATCCGTGTACCTGTCATTGCAGTTATCAATGCAGCACTAATCCGTGTACCTGTCACCGCAGTTATCAATGCAGCCCTAATCCGTGTACCTGTCACCGCAGATATCAATGCAGCCGTAATCCGTGTACCTGTCATTGCAGTTATCAATGCAGCCCTAATCTGTGTACCTGTCATCGCAGTTATCAGTTCAGCCAAAATCCGTGAACCTGTCAATGAAGTCAATCAGTGCAGCCCTAATCAGTGTACCTGTCACAACAACAGTCATCAGTGCAGCCCTAATCAGTGTACCTGTCAACGCAGTCATCAGTACAGCCTATCAGTGTACCTCACACCACAATCATCAGTTCAACCGTAATCAGTGTAACTGTCACCGCAGCCATCAGTTCAGCGCTAATCAGTTTACCTGTCATAGCAGCCCTAATCAGTGCACGCATCACCACAGTCATCAGCGCAACTCTTATCAGTGTACCTGTCACCGCAGTGCATCAGTGCGGCCCTAATCAGTGTACCTGTCACCGCAGTCATCAGTGCGGCCCTAATAAGTGTACTTGTCACCGCAGTGCATCAATGTGGCTCTAATCAATGTACTTCTCACTGCAGTGCATCAGTGCAGCCCTAATACGTGTACCTGTCACCGCAGTGCATCAGTGCAGCCCTAATACGTGTACCTGTCACCACAGTGCATAAGTGCAGCCCTAATCAGTGTACCTGTCACCGCAGTGCATCGGTGTAGCCCTAATCAGTGTATGGTCACCACAGTCATCAGTGCAGCCTTAATCCGTGTGCCTGTCACTGCGTCCATCAGTGTAGCCCTAATCAGTGTACCATCACCGCAGTCATCAATGCAGTGCTAATGAGCTTAACTGTCACAGCAGTCATCAATGCAGCCCTAATCAGTGTACCTGTCACAGCAGCCCTTCAGAACATCCTATCAGTGTACCTGTCACAGCAGCCCATCAGTGCAGCCTATTAGTGTACCTGTCTCCGCAGTCATCAGTGCACCCTAACATGCCCCTAAGGCGCTCCTTGGATGTTGGGCCTCTCTATGTGGCTAGGCTGTGAAAAAGTCCCACATGTGGTATCCCCATGCTCAAGAGTAGCAGAATGTATTTTGGGGTTTAATTTTTGGTATGTATATGCTGTGTGTTAGAAATATCTTATAAAGATTGACAGCTTTGTGTAAAAAAAAAAAAAAAATTCCTTTTCTTTCCATATTTTCCGAAAAACAACATATTCAAAAGACTCATTATGCTTCATAGAATATATGCTGGGGTGTTTGCTTTCCAAAATGGGGCAATTTTATGGGTGTTTCCTTTGTCCTGGTGCTCCAGGGCCTTCAAAAATGTGATAGGTAGTCAGGAAATGAGATGTATAATTTGTCAGGAGGAGTAACAGAATTTGTTTTGGGGTGTACCTATGCCGTGTATGAGAAATAACTTGTTAAAATGAGAATTTTGTGGGAGAAAAAATTTTTTTTCTTAATTTTCCAAAGAATTGTGGGAAAAAAATGACGACTCCAAAAACTCACCATGCCTCCTACTAAATACCTTGGACTGTCTACTTCCAAAAAGGGGTCATTTGTGGGGGGTATTTGTACTGTCTTGGCATTTTAGTGCCTCAAGAAATGAGGGAAAGGCCAGTACATCAGGATTGATCAATTTTCAATGAAACGTAGCATAACTTGTAGAGCCTATAACTTTCACACAGACTAAATAATATACACTGTTTTGGGTTATTTTTACCAAAGAACTGTAGCAGTATATATTTTGGTCTGAATATATGAAGAGAAACTACTTATTTGCAACATTTTATAATATAAACTAAGAAAAACGCATTATTTTTCAAAATTTGCTTATATCACAAAAATAAAAAACCCAGTAGTGATTAAATACCACCAAAAGAAAGCTCTGTCTCAAAAAAATAATAAAAATTTAATCTGGGTACAGTGCTGCATGACTGAATGCCATTCAAAGTGTGAGAGCACTGAGGGCTAAAAATTGGCCTGGGCAGGAAGGGGGTAAAAGTGCCCAGTGGGCAAGTGGTTAAGTTCCACTTCAATCACCAAAGGTTGCGTTGAAATCCAGCCATGCTGATGAGTCAGTTTTATCCACCCTGATGATCTTTGATATGTTCTACACATGTAGCAGTCATTAAACAAAGCAGAGATCTTATTGCACCCAATTACATCGTAATCTGGTGTCTGCAACCAGCAAATATAAATGAGAAAGGCTCAGGAAAAAGGAAGAGGATAACTATAAAAAGGAGTATTTTAATTACCTTCAGCTGGTTCTCTCACCTGCTTCTCCTCTCCCCCTCCAGCCTTTACAGCGCTTTTTGTTGACTGCTAATTACAATTCTTCATTTGTCAGATTAAAGGCCAGTTCATTATGTTGCTGGAAGCCGAAGCACTCAGTATAGAGAATAGACTTGTGCTGTTTGGGAACACAGAGTATCTCAACAATGTAACAGAGCTGCCAACTCATCTCAAGCCGTGGCTCCTCTCATTAACCTCATTGATTGCATGGTGGTACCCTGGTGGGTGTTTCCATCAATGTGTAAAAATTGTCACACGTCGCTTGTTCACACTAGGAGCATTCTCCAGAGAAAGTAGAAAGAACATGGTTGTCAATATCTATCTGATCACAATCCAATCTCACCGATTCCCTCCACTATGCAACCCTTTGCACTACCCAAACTTGTTTTTGTCTTTTTTACAATATTTAATCTCTTTGCCCCCTCCCTACATTCTGATCATACCAACTAATACACCATAGCAATAGATTCTCAAAGTGACGCAAATAGGAACTATTGTACCTGAATGTGTCTTACATGTCAGAACTTTTACCAAAACATTCATAGGGTTTTCTTGAATTTGGTGCAGGATCTTTTAAACGGGAAAGGACAAACCTTTTTGAGTGCCCAAATTGCAACACAAAACCAACTTATTTACTTCAAAGTGCCAACATTGCCATTAAACCTGAATACTGAGCTTTCAACGATTCAGGTTTTTTTTATTGAAAAAAACATAATTTCTACATGTGCATGTATTTTTCCAAATGACTATGTCCAGGCCTTTTGGAATGATTTTCCACTATGTTTTCAGTTTTGCTTTTTTTACTGTGCTCATTTTTGGTGTTCAACACTTGAAGTCTAGAAAAACACAAAAATAACAAAAATGATTTACTAACCCCACCCATATAAGATATGTCTGTAAATGTTATCAAAATATGGGGCAGCACAGTGGCTAAATGGTTAGCACTTCCGCCTGGCAGTACTAGGGTAGTTGGTTCGAATCCCAGCCACAGCACCACCTGCCTGGAGTTTGCATGTTCTCCCTGTGGGGGTTTCCTCCGGGTACTCCAGTTTCCTCCCACACTTCAAAGATATGCTGGTAGGTTAATCGGATCCTGTCTAAATTGGCTCTAATATGTGTATGTATGAATGTAAGTTAGGGCCCTTAGATTGTATGCTCCTTGAGGGTTAGGGACTGATGTGAATGTACAATATATATGTGTAAAGCGCACCGTAATTTGACGGCGCTATATAAGTACCTGAAATAAAAATAAATAAAATATGGCTATATACAAGTCAGTATGAGAGCAACTTACATTTTTGTAAACAGATATAGGCATTGCCATAGTCCAACGTCTTGTGGAACAACAAGGTGTGCTGTGCCAGGGTAAGAAATCCTCATAGATACTGCTGTGCTGCAGGTGACACCGCTCTTTTGGGTCTGGAAGCTGGCTGTGTGGGTGTATAGGATCCAGAAGATAGGGTTGGAACGCTCAGGAGCCAGATGTCAGGCACGATGACGTCACTGGACGAGCTGAGACTCGGTTCAGAGCGTGCGCATTGGCGATGGCTGCTGGGGGGGAGGCGATCCACACAGAGAGGGCTCTGTGTGCCAGCTGCGGCACATGTGCTATAGGTTCTCCATCGCTGTTTTAAAGCATAACTAACCCCTATTCTTTACAGGCATGGAAGCTGCCATCTTAGCCTCTATTTATCCTGTAGTTGCCATGGTGCTGCACATGTGATTAGTCATGACACCACTCATTTGATAGCTTGACAGGTTGATGGAGACCACAAGCAACTGTGACAGTTTTCATTTACAGCATACCTTGAATGTAACTGTTTCGAGAAACCTTTAAAGTGGAGCTAAAATCCATGAACTCACCTTTCCTTTAACAGTTTGATGACCCTTGCCAGCGCCAGCATCATCTACCCAGCTTCTTTCAGGTGTCAGGGCACAGCCATCTTCATTGGCGGTGGATGACGTCTCTCATGCACATGCACAGGAGTGCACTCATCCCAGTACACAGGCACAGTGCCAGAAGGTAAACGGAGCTGCACTTGAACAGCTCAGTGTATTTTCCAAAGAAGACTGTGAGCAGGCATGTAGGTTTCTTTTTTTGCAGAAGAGAAATTACTGTACATGCAATAAAGAGCCTGCTGCCTGAAATTTTTGAAAGTGGGACTTTCTGCTTTATTTCATTGGGTTTAGCTCTGGTTTAAGGTCTGTGGCACACAGATGCCTAAAAACGTTTTTGGGCATCCAGGCATTTTTTTTTAAATCTAATCTAGGAGTCCATTGTTTTAATGCACCTGTACACACAGTTGCTGCGTGTAGATCAGTAAAAAAAAATAATACAAAAATCTGTGTTACTGAACAGTGTTTTACACGTGTACAACACAATCCAAGAAAAGCTATAAGGATTTTTACGCATGTGTACGCATTTGCACAGAAACGCGTGAATATAAACATATACTATACAGCCCATCATTGCATTTTTATGTGGGAACCTTCTGCCAGAAATCAGATTTTCATACAACAGTACAGTGTGTAAATACCTTTTAAAAGGGGCTATACATCCAGAAAAATGTTACAAATGCTTTCTCCAATTCTCTCCAGTGTCTAGTAGGCTGTATACTTGGGCTCAGTCAAGTGCAAGTTCATGCTCACCTCTCCACCCAGGACAGGGGGTGTGATCTTGAAGCCACATCTGTGAAACAAAGACTGACTTCAGAACTACACCTTAGTCACCGGTCACACCGCTGTGATTTAAAATCGTGCAATTTGTGTGCAATTTCTGAAGACTTTATTGCGACTTGTGAAGATTTTCAACAATTTCTTAAGATTTGCATTGCGATTTCCATTGTATTTTATGTATATGAAATCGCAGAAAACTGCAGAAAAAGTGATGCAAGAACTACGTTAGAAATCGCTCTACAGCAAATTGCACAAGCTAAGACATTGGCACATTCATTAGATGCGATTTCAGGTGCGATTTCAATTCGCAAATCGCACCACTATCGCACTTAAAGCAGTAAAACCCAAACGCAAACATTTATTATATTGCAGCTTATCAATTCTTAGATATAGTGGCTGCATTTTCTTTTTAGGCTTTCTTTCCCTTATTTCCAAAAGAACAAGCGGTCTTGCAGATGTAGCAGTTTAGAAGGTTGAGACATACCGTTTACCTCCTGACAGGGGTGCTTACAATAACTAGCTTTTATTTATGTAAAAGCTTTATCCACAAAGGAATAAGTTGCTTTTAAAGTTTGAGTTAGGCTTTAATTTGTTGATGTATCTAAATCTGCCACTACATCAAACACTCCCCCCCCCCCCCCCCCCACTCTCCCAGACTGACAATGCTGCTGTCTGCTGTGCCCCATGTGTTCCCTCATCCAGAGTGGGGGCTCTCTAATACAGGAGGAGTTCTACTGGTCAAATTACCAGGTGAAACAGAGGAAGAAAAACCTAAAAAGAAACCAATGCAGCCGCAGCGTCTAATGATTGGTAAGCTGCAATATATTGCATTTTTGGGTTTGGGTTTCATACCGCTTTAATGCTGGAGAGGTGCGAATGTCAAATCGCAGATAGGCAATGCTGTGCAAGAGCAGTAAACATTGATAGTCAGCTACTGCATAAATTAGCCTTAGATTATGTATGGTGGAAAAGGAAGAATATTGAAAGAATGTCATTATTAAAGAAGAGGAACAGTGGATTTAAAAGTAACACATTGTCAGAATGCAAAGACATTATCTTAGCGCATCCAGTAATAATTCTCTTCTGTAGAAGACGTCACTATTCCTTTAAGAAAAAACCTTTAGCACTACAGTATATGTAAATTTGTCAGTTTATGTAAATGCATTTCATGAAATAAACCTACTTTTCCTCCAAGGGTGGTTAATAATATGCCCATAAAATGAAGGATGAGATTATGGGTTCTGTGTGCTAGTTACATTCATGCACAATCCCAAAGCCATCTATTCTAATAACATTAAAATGCATAAACCTGTGAATTTATGAAGTCCGGATATTTACATGGATTTTTTTTTTCACTCTAATTTATGTATTTCCTCCTCGTAATCCATATTCAGGTTCCATTACCTCCCCAGCACAGGCTGATGCTGATGCTGATCTTATGCCATTATGGATGAAATTACAAAGTACACCCAGCTGTACTATAAGACAAGGGCGCCACCTCCTGAGAGGAGAGGGGATGACAGGGCAGGCTAGAAGCATCAGTGAACCACAGAAAATTAAAGAAAGTGGAAGGTTAAATGTGAAGGGATATGAGCAAGAAGGCACCTTCCCTTCATCATTTTTCTACTTGAAGCGAGATCTCTGCTAGATTAGAAGTCTGAGTAAGAGAAGAGAGATGATGGATTCACTTGTCATTATCACAGCTTCAGTACACTCATGCTGTACTGTACATCAATGGTTGAGAATTCAGATACAGCACACAGGTCCAGGCAGGCCCAACGGGCTGGCAATCACAGCAACACTGAGGCCCCCCTGGTGTCACAGAACACTTTGTTCTTCCCTTAGCAGCCTGCCAGAGGGAGATGTGAGATCTTATTAATAAAGTGGAACTCCAGGCAACACCCTCCAGTCCAGTTATATACTCATCAAAAATGATGAAATGTGTTTTCAGTAACTGTAATAATACCCCTGCATACTGTACTGCAATGCGCCACCTTTCTATACTTTGCTGAAGCTCTTTCATTGTACTGTGTGAAGTGTGGAGGTTGGATCTGACATTTTTTATCCTAGTTTTCATCTCAGTGTTCCTGATCTTCCCAACCTCTTTGCAGGCAACATCTTGAAGTCGGAACTGAAAACACCCAGGACATTGCTAAGCAAGTCCCAGCTATAACTGCTCACCTTCACCACCATAGGAGCAAGGTCTTTCTCTGGTTCAATCCCCTCACATGTGCTTTCTCTCCCCTGATTCAATAGCTCTGAGCTCAGAGTTTGAGAGCTTACTCCTGTGATGGTGAAAATGAAAAGTTATAGGTGGGCCTTGCTTAACAGCATACATGTGTAGTGCCCCATAGAGCTACTGTTCTTGTTAAATTTAGTTTTTGGCCTCCCTGTAATCAGGGAGTCATGGTTTGACTAGTTATATCTGCTCTGAGTTCTATAGGTTTAGGATCCTGGAACATAGTGGGTGACAGAATATGACCCCTGCCTGCATATTTGTATCTCCCCAGTCAATCCCTGGTCAATCTGCAGGTGACCAGCAGGGGGCTGTGGGAGGTGTAAATAGGCTACAGCAGGGGTCTCCAAACTATGGCCCTCTAGGTGTTGGGGAACTGCAAGTCCCATGAGGCCTTGCAAGACTCTGACAGCAACAGGCAAGACTCCCAGAGGCAGAGGCATGATGGGACTTGTAGTACGTCAACAGCTGGAGGACCCATAGTTTGGAGACCCCTGGGCTAGGGCCCAAAGCAGAAGGCCTCTTGTTCCTGGGGGAGCAAGCCAACCTCATAGCTGTGGCATTCCTGGAAGTTTTACCTTGGACTGCAACACTTTGTGGAGTCCCAGCAACAGCTTGGCTGGAGGACCTCTGCCCTATCCTTCCTGGAGTACTCTCAGAAAATCTACTACAGGCCCAGGATACAGGCTGCTGGAGTACTGAAGTTTGCTGACCCTACGCACAGTTGCCTGGAGATCAGAAACAGTAAGCACCAGCCTTTTCGGGATCTAGAGACTTTCCTAAATATCTCTGGAAGATCTTTAACTACTATTTTTCTGCATTCAGGACTGCATCTCTACTTGGATCCCTGTTTACCTGTTGCTCAGTGTTACAGCTTCAAAGTGGGTGTCTTCACCCTGAAGTTTGGATCTGAATAAAGTCCTCATTGCCAAGTTATAGTTCTTTGTTGGAGTATCCCTAGGCTCACCCCTACCTGTTAGAGATTATATATACACTGCTCAAAAAAAGGAATGCTTTTTAATCAGAGTATAGAATCAAGTTCCTGCAATATTGATCTGGTCAGTTAAGTAGCACAGGGGTTTGTTAATCAGTTTCAGCTGCTTTTGGTGTTAATTACATTAACAACAGGTGCACTAGATGGGAAACAATAAGACGACCCCCAAAACAGGAATGGTTTTACAGGTGGCCACTGATATTTGTTGTTGCTATTCCCTACTCATCTTTTCTGACTGTTTTTCACTAGTTTTGCATTTGGCTAGGGTCAGTGTCACTACTGGTAGCATGAGGCGATATCTGGACCCTACAGAGGTTGCACAGGCAGTCCAACTCCTCCAGGATGTCCTCCAGAGCACATCAATACGTGCCATTGCCAGAAGGTTTGCTGTGTCTCCCAGCACAGTCTCAAGAGCATGGAGGAGATTCCAGGAGACAGGCAGTTACTCTAGGAGAGCTGGACAGAGCCAAAGAAGGTCCTTAACCCATCATCAGGACCGGTAGCTACTCCTTTTTGCAAGGAGGAACAGAGTACTGCCAGAGCCCTACAAAACGACCTCTAGCAGGCCACTGGTGTGAATGTCTCTGACCAAACAATCAGAAACAGACTTCATGAGAGTGACAGTGGGCCCAGAATCCTCTAGTGGGCCCTGTGCTCACTGCCTACCACCATAGAGCTCGACTGGCATTTCCTATTGAACACCAGAATTGTCAGGTCCACCACTGAGAGCAGGTTTACCCTGAGCACATGTGACAGACATGAAAGGGTCTGGAGAAGCCATGGAGAATGTTATGCTGCCTGTAACATCATTCAGCATGACCGTTTTGGTGGTGGGTCAGTTTTGGTCTGGGGAGGCATATCCATGGAGGGACACACAGACCTCTACAGGCTAGACAATGGCACCCTGACTGCCATTAGGTATTGGATGAAATCCTTGAACCCATTGTCAGACCCTACGCTGGTGCAGTGGGTCCTGGGTTCCTCCTGGTGCACGACAATGTCCGGCCTCATGTGGAGAGAGTATACAGGCAGTTCCTGGAGGATGAAGGAACTGATACCTTTGAATGGCCCCCATGCTCGCCTATCCTAAATTCAATAGGACACCTCTGGGATATCATGTTTTGGTCAATCTGACACTGCCAGGTTGCACCTCAGACTAACCAGGACTCAGTGATGCCCTGATCCAGATCTGGAAGGAAATACCCCAGGACACCATCCGTCGTCTCATTAGGAGCATGGCCCAACATTGTCAGGCATGCATACAAGCATGTGGGGGCCATACAAACTACTGAGTACCGTTTTGAGTTCCTGAAATGAAATTTCAGCTAAATGGACTAGCCTGCTGCATCATTTTTTCTCTTAGATTTTTAGGTGCCTGTGAATTCAGTCCTCTGTACGTTGATCATTTTCATTTCCTTCAAACGATGGGGCATCCTTACATTCCTAACACCCAGTCCATATCAGTTCAGATATCCAACATGATATTTTTCCCCATTGAGATCCGATGTGTTTTCAAAGTGTTCCTTTAATTTTTTTGAGCACTGTGTGTGTGTATGTGTGTATATATATAAATGTGTGTATATACACACACTATATTGCCAAAGGTATTGGGTCACCCCTCCAAATCATTGGATTCAGGTACTCCAATCACCCAATCACCTCCATGGCCACAGGTGTATAAAATCAAGCACCAAGGCATGCAGACTGCTTCTACAAACATTTGTGAAAGAATGGGTCGCTCTCAGGAGCTCAGTGAATTCAAGCGTGATAGATTGCCATCTGTGTAATAAGTCCATCCATGAAATTTCCTTGCCACTAAATATTCCACGTTCAACTGTTAGTGGTATTATAACAAAGTGGAAGCAACTGGGAACAGCAACAACTCAACCACAAAGTGGTAGGCCATGTAAAATAACAGAGCGTGGTCAGTGCATGCTGAAGAGCACAGTGCGCAGAAGTCGTCAACCATCTGCAGAAGTTGCCAACTGTCTGCAGAGTCAATAGCTAAAGACCTCCAAACTTTGTGTGGCCTTCACATTAGCACAACAGTGCGTAGAGAGCTTCATGAAATGGGTTTACTTGGCCAAGCAGCTGCATCCAAGCCTTGCATCAGAAAGTGTAATGCAAAGTGTTGGATGCAGTGGTGTAAAGCACGCCACCACTGGGGTCTAGGCAGTGGAAACGTGTTCTCTGGAGTGACAAATCACGCTTCTCTGTCTGGTAAATGTTTATGTGCGTGTAAAGGCAGGCATCCCAATACTTTTGGCAATATAGTGTATATAGCACTACAGAACACACCATGCACAGTCCACATGTGTTTATCTACTGCTTCTCTGCAAATAGGAATTTTATTATAGAGAAAAGACAAAGTTTTATCATAGATGCATCTACAAACATATAAACACTGCCATCTATTGGTTGAAGAATAAATCTCTACTGAATACTGATGTACAGTTGTTGCACAAAATACATGAATATTGTATTCCAGCATCCCCACTCAACAACTACTCCTTTATATTAGTCCCATTTTGGATCTAACTTCTATAAATCTGTTTCAATTCACTAACAGATGTAATTTCTTTGTTAGCAGCTCTGATGCACTTTTGTTTCTCATTGGTTAGAAGTCTTTGCATCTCATCTTCTGAATCTGGCTTTGGTTTTATTGCTACGTGAGCAACATAGGACAGGGGTGCCTTTATTGCTTCTGGTGGATTTCCTGATTGAAGCCTCTTGTAGCCTGGATTCTTCTTTTTTAGTATTTGGATTGTCTGTGTTAATTTCTATTTCTTTGTCACTTATGTGTTGCTTATCTTCATGTGACATTGATGTAGAATTTTCCTCCGTTTGAAGAGTTTGTGTTCATTCATGAACTTTTAAACACACTGAAGTTTCATTGACAATTACATTTCTACCAATGGTTACCTCGTTTGTGTCTTGGTGTAGAATTCTGTATCCCGTTTGAGATTCACTGTACACCACAAGTACACATTCCTTTGCATGAGCATCTCATTTTGTACATTTTTGTTTTGGGATGTGCACATAGGCTTTGCTTCCAAAATTTTTTAGATGGTTCAAACGTGGAGCTTTGTCATTCCACAGTTCATGTGTACTTTTCTCAACTGATTTTCCTGGTAGTCGATTTTGGAGATAGAATGTGGTCATAATTGCATCTCCCCAATATGCGAATGGCATATATGCATCAAACAGCATGGTTCTTCCACTCTCACACAGAGTACAGTTCATTCTTTGTGCAACTTAAATTTGTTCTGGGTTATATGGTATGGTAGTTTGAAATAATATGCTATGCTTTCTGAGAATCACCTGTGTGTTATCACCCATATATTCAGTTCCATTTTCTCTGCACAGTACACTAGGTCTTTTGCCAAATTGGTTGCTTACCTGAGCCAAATATTGTTCAAGTTTCTCTGGTACTTCACTTTTGTTGTATAACAGATATGGTGTAGTGTACTTGAAGTAATCATCTGCTGTATAAAAGTGAGAAAATACCTTTTCTTTCCTGGAGTCATATTTTACATTGGACCACAAATATCTGCATTAAGTCCAGAGGTTTCTTAGCTCTACTGTTACTCTGCTTTGGAAAGGCTTTTCCTGTCATTTTTCCTTTTATACGGCTGGTGCAATTCATTGTTTGATCACATGGACTAATTTTTATTCCACTTGTATAGTCATTCCCAGATAACTTCTTTCTTATGCCACGATTCCTGTGCTCAAGTCGTCTGTGCCATGTGTGAATGCAGTTTGAATATATTTCCTCCTTGACAATATTAACTACCTCATTGCAGTTCAGCTGATACAATTCATCTGTAATTTTAGCCTTTCCAAGTAAGATATCTCATTTTGTGATAGCACAACTGTCATCTTGGAAGGTCGCAATATTGCCTTGTTTTGTGAGCTTCTACACTGACAACAGTTTAGTTGAGCCAGGACATAAAGGACATTTTTCACAGGTATTTTTCTAATCACACTCTGGGGAATAGGACAGTAAAGAAAACTGTCTAATATTTCTTCTGAGTCCATTATTTGCCAATTAGCTGTGGTGATTTTCTTCTGTTTTACTTTTGTCAAGGTGAATAAAGAAATGTATAATTTGTCATGTGACTCGTAGCTCCTGAATGAACACACCATGCTTGCAATGATGAGGTGCAACTTTGGATTGAAAAACATAACTATTATCTAAAGTTTTTATCCGTTTACATCTTTTTATTTGTCCGATTACAACTGTTTACATCCATTTTTCATTCGTTCTGTTTTTTTTAAGATAGGGGTTTCTTCCGTTCAATAAAACAGATGTTAATGGATATGGACAATAACGGATATAAACAAATGATCATCCATTTACATCTACTAGTCCATAAAATACATGTGTTCGTTTTTCATCCATAAACGGACAGATGAAAAAAAGGACATATGGAACGCCCATGTGAAAGAGGCCTAAGAGATTAAATCAACTGCTGAAAAAGTAGCAATGGTTAACACCCTTTTAGGTTTGCTGTGTCCTGTCAAAGACACAGACAGTTCTCACTGAAACTGGTGTCCCAGTTGGAAGAGTTTCTCTCATTTTCTGTGTTTTTGATTATTCCAACATTCTATGGGTCCTGTCGTGTTTTGTCTTACAGACTATAGTCATGAGGACAAACAGACGGTGAATCTCCCAAGGACAAAGACAGCAATAAAATCGAATGCTTTTGGGAGATATAAATAATACCATAATAATATGTTTCACATCATTCAAAGTATTCCTAGATTCAGCAATAATATCTTAGCAGGGGTTCTAACCCCTGCTTACTCTATACAAAGCTAAAACAAGTTTTGGCTTATATATACTTTAACCTCCCCAACATTTAAATGAGAAGTTTGGGGTTAACATAAAAAAAAATTTAAATACATACTCACCTCTATGCTGCAGCATCGGTGTGACACTGCAGCTGTCCCACATCAACTGCAAGAACGAGAAATGAGTAATCTCATGTTTTCTGATAGCTCAGTTCTCTGTCTGCTCAGGGTAGAGAACAGTAACTGTCAGTCATCGCTCTCTGCTCTGCTCCTCCAGCACTCACTGGTGCATCAGGCAGGAGTGAGGGTGGGTGCAGGTGGCTCCACTTCTCAGTACATGGCTGTCAATCAGGCAACTGGGTGGATCCTGACAATATGAGTGACTCTGCCACCTTAGCTGCTAGTAGGCAATAGTCCATTATCAGCTGATTCTGGATCACAGGGGAGCAAACTTAACTGCACTCCTGTAACCCACAGGAGAAGCATAGACCTATATAGCTTTGGACATACTTCTGTTCTAATAACACTTTAAAAACCTAAACCTAACATCAATTGTAAAAGCTAAACTAAACCCCTAAACCTTGACCCTAAAGACTAAACCCCTAATCCTTGATTAGAGGCCTAACTAGAACCTTCAGGGCCCTGGTGCAAGAAACCATAAAGACCACCCCCTTCTCTTTGAGCCGAGGACCCCTCCCATTGCGGGGCCCTTTATATGGTCTGAAGCGGGCCCCCTTCCTGCCATCCTGGATAAGGGTTCCACCTTTTCTTCAAGCCAAAATCAAACACTTTAGTGGCTCACAGAAAATGTGTTTGTTTTTTTTGTATACTTATAGTATATAGGTCGTAATGAATACGCACTGAAGATTTGTGAAATGCATCTACTAATGTTCCTAGCGCCATGTATTGCTGTTGTTTAACTTCATGGTTTGAATAATAAAGAAGTATGTTGTTTGTACATTAGAGTCCCGCTACTTCCTTTCTTTATGTTCGCTGACTACAGTTGCGGACTGAACAGGCACATAGACACATCCAACAGCATGGGATTTCAAAGGAACAAAGTAGGCAGACTTTGAAGAACCAGGAACGCAGAAACTAAAGCAGAAGACAATCCAGCACTGAGACTAGGACTCTCAGTTTAAATAGGCTGCTGTGGATACATGTGCATGCCTATGTGTGTGCGCGCGCACGTGCTCGCACATATGCACAATGCTTGTCCATGTGCGCATTCTAGTCCTTTCTCGTCTTGTTAGACTTCTGTGTGCACGATTCTGCATATGTGCATAAGAATGAGCACCTGCAGCACAAAAATTAGCATCTGCTGTACGAGATTCCTGACTGGGTCTCTGGTCACCAGAGCCCCCACTTACATCAGAGTTCCCAGAATTCCCCTTTATATAGGGTTCCCAGAGCCCCCCTTACATCAGAGTCCACAGAGCGTCCCTTAGATCAGCGTCTACAGAATTTCCACTTACACTGTAAGGGAGATCTCTGTGGACTCTTGAATGTAAAGAGGAACCCTGATTTAAGGGGGACTCTGATGAAAGGGGGAATGCTGTGGATTCTGGTGTAAATGGGAACTCTGATGTAAAGGGGGTTTTGGTGAGCAGAGACCCCCATACCTCAGTGTCCAAATAGCACCCTAAGTCCCCCTTACATTAGTGTACTCCAGCTCTTTCTCTCTTCTCTCGTCCATGAAGGGGGAAAGGGGGAACTGTCAGTGCTGGCACTGTGCTGTAAAGACATAGTGCAAGTTCTTGGGGCTCACCCATTGTGGTGAAACTCGAGGACCCGGTCACAAGTGCGACCTTTGTGACCCTTGTAGTTCTTACAGTGTCCTTGATCATAGCATTATCCCGACCTAAGTGCTAAACTAATCTCATACAATAAATAACTTTCTTCTGCATGCCTACCTCACGCTGCGTTGGGAGACACTACATTGATTGCTCACAGCACCAACGTCAAAAGCTGATCTCACAGCACTGAAAATTATTTCATAAAGCTGAACTCCAGGATAAGCAAATATTGTCTAAATAAAAGAGGTATGTTTGTTCTTCCATGAATCTTGGTTTGCTCTGTGCATTACTTCCAGATCTGTGTAGTAACCCCGTGTGAAACATTGCCTCTGTGCAGGAGCTTCCTGTAATAAAGACTGGTCTCTGCTGCACTCTCTTTGTGCACGTTGACTGGTTCTGTCTCCAACCTCTTCTCTAGTTATTTTCGGAGAGCCTATAAAGGGTGGGGTCTGCTAGGTCCTTCCCACAGTTCTGCTTGCTGCCCAGGCTATGCACAGTGCAGTAATGATGTCACTGCTACTTTTACAAGGTAACAACTTGGTTTGTAAAAGCATTTGGTGTATTTAGAGTTCATTTATATCCATTGAGGCAATCAAGAAAAATATATTTATGTATATTAAAGTTTCTGTGCCTGGTGTTCAGCTTTGGTGTATTTCTTACCCCTCTGTGTGCCCTCACTGTTGGCGCTATCTGTGTAATAATGAATGCTTGTTCAATTTGATTTTTTTTAACTGGGTCAGGCATAGTACATTTAGTATACTTAGGTATTTTTGCAATGTTTTTTGCAGAACTGAATCCTGATCCGGCACCACCAGAGAGTCAAGTGTCTCTTCTTTCCCATCATTATATTAGAAGGCGAAAAAAATATTCTACATCCCGTTCTGAGCGGAGATAAGAGGGTCGCTGAGGATCAAAGTGATACAAACAAAATGCAATTTCAGACTGCAAAGTCTTTGCCAAGGGTGAGACGGGTGAGAAGCTGGAAAGGATTAGAGTGGAGTGAGAAAGGCAAAGAAATAATTAAAATGAAATGAATCTCCCTTCAGCCCCAGAGGAGTCCTTCATTACCAGATGGGTGCTCATTAACAAGATATAATTGGAAACGAGTCCGCTGATAAAGAAGACTAAATCCCCATTTATTCAGATAAAGCGCACTGCTTGTTTACTTAGTTTGTGTCGCTGAAATGAGCAGGTTGTCTTGAAATGTTCAAATTCAATAACTTTATTATGGTGAAGCAATATTTACATCTCATAGACGTGATTCACTAAGAGAAGAGAAGCTCACAGCTGGAATGTTAATGGAGGAGGCATGGCAGGCCTAATACACGTGCACTGTGGGCAGCTGCATAGAACACCATCTTTGGGGGGGCACTAACAGCTTACCGTATTTTAACATACACAACCTACTATTCCCTCATTCACATCTCAAAAACCTCCCTGTAGGTGTATGTTCATGTCATGCCATGTGAGTTCACAGGCACAAACGTAGAATTGCTACGGGATGGCTTATCTTTCTGCTTAGCTTACACTAGAAAATGGTCTATTTTGTTGTCCATAGATTAGAAGCATATATTTGAATATTACAGCATGACCATGCCAGGTCATGTTCCAGCAGGGCTGCTGTTAGAAACCACGGGGCCCCATACAGCCAACCTGACAGGGCCCCCCCAAGAAAAAACAAAGTTTACTATGCTCCAGTTATGAATGAACACAGTGAGCAATCAGTACCGATCACTTATTGTGTTCACTCAGGAAAGGAAGAAGCTAGAAAATGTGTCATATTTACCGGACCCTTCCCCCACTCTCCATCCTAAGGGATCCTATTGTGTGCTTGCAGATGCCTGTGGAAAGGAGAGGCGGGAAGTCGGGGGTACACAGGGGGGTCTGGGCAGCAGAGGGAAACTTATTGTGCGCAGGGAAGGGTGATGGGTGTGTCAGGGGGCAATTGCTGGAACCTCTTCCCAGTATGGCTCCCTCTGCAACAGCTGAGAGCCAGTGGGAGGGAGAGAAGAAGCCAGCCTTCAGCTGCTGCAGAGAGAGCCATACATGGGGATCGGTTCTAGTAACTGCCCCTTGACCTTGCCAATCACCCTCCCTGCCCACATCCAATTCATCCAGCTGCCTGGGCCCCCTTGTTGGCCTGGGCCCCATACAGGAGGACTAGTGGTAACCCCTTATCCACGGTGCTGTGTTCTAGAGATGAGTATGGGGATGTTACTTTTTTTGCTGGTGGGCTGTTATACACTTTCTCCTCTCCTCATCTCAAGTACCAAAGCTAACCATACTCTATTCGAATTGTATTAGAACTTTTGAACAACGTTCATCAAGTCATCAAATGTACTGAGAATGTTTGTGCAATTTTCATTAGAAAATCTAAATAGACAGCTTAAGGGTGGGCAACAGCAGGCTTCTCACATGCAGGCCAACTACTACAAACAAGGACTTCACCCAAAAAGAGGAATATCCACTTCTTCCCTCCTTCCTCTCGCTTTTGGACTTCGCTTTTTCCTCTTTTTTTGGGGCGGGGGAATGGGTACCTAGTTTAAACAGATACCTGCTCCCATTTTTGCTCGGATCACCTATCTGAGCAGAAGTTGCCCCCCCCCCCTTTGCCCACAGCCTTCTGGGACAGGTCACAGTTTCAAGAAGGCTGCGGGACCAATCACAAAGCACAGCGTGGCTCACACATGCGCAGTGGGAATCCAACTCTGAAGCCGCAATGCATCACAACCAGCTTCCCTTAGCAAAAATGCTGGATCCCTGGGCAGGTAAGTAATTTTATATTAAGAATCAGAAGCCACAAGATTTGTAGCTGCTGATGTTTAATTTTAATTTTTTTTTTAAGGAGACTGAAGCTCTTCTTTATCCTCATTAGAAGTAGGGCTTTTTTCAGCAGGAACGTGGGGAAACGTAGTCTGGCACCTCCAGCACTGAATGTATGCAACGGCAAGGGGTGCTGGGGTGTGCTAGAGGGTCTATTGATGCTAGCTGCGGGGGGATCTATTGTCGCTGGAGGAGATCTATTTTTGTGGGGGGTAGGGAGTGTCAACTGTTGCTGGGAAGGTCTATTGTTGCTTGTGGGGGGTCTATTTTTGCTGGGGGTGGGTCATTTGTTGCAAGGAGGGATCTCTTGTTGCTGGCTGCTGGTAGATCTGTTGTTGCTCTTGGGGGTCTATTGTTGCTGGGGTGAATCCAGGGGCAGACTGACAACTCATGGGGCCCCTGGGCAATAGGGGATCATGGGGCCCCTGTGTCTTTGCCCAAACTCAAAAAAGCCTATAAAAAAGGTACCAGGGGCATCTCATTGGGCCCCCTACTGACCCTGGGCCCTCGGGCAGTGCCCGAGTTTCCAAATGGTCAGTCCGCCCCTGGGTGAATCTATTGTTGCTGGAAGCCTATTTTGTTGTGGGGTTCCATTGTTGCTGGGAGGGTCTACTTTTGAGGGAGGGGTCTATTGATGCTGACTGTTGGGAGATCTGTTGTTGCTGCCATGAATCTATTGTTGCTTGAGCGGATCTACTATTGTTGATTAAGGGGTATTTTGTTGTGGGGGGACCATTGTTGGTGAGAGGGTCTACTGTTGCTGGGAGATCTATTGTTCCTAGCTACAGTAAATTTATTTTACTTCTTTTATTGTTATCATTACCAAATTCCATACAAATAACTTAGCAACACAAAATGATACTTGGTTCTGTATTCTTTAAAAAGGGCAGTACTGGGAGTTGGGTAGGGGGACGAACCAAGTAACGATGCTCAGAGGAGGGTAGAGGGCAAAGACAAGAGGTGGCTTGTAAGGGGGGATTTCCTGCACCTATTCTCTGAGAAAAAACAGCCCAATCAGAAGGATTTCATTACATTTATACATATATTTAAATCATCTGTCAGTGGCATGACCCATTCTTCCAGGGCACATGCACTTATCATGTACAGCAACCTCTAAAGTGGATAAAGGTTTCTTGCCACTGATTCAATTTACATGTTTAGCTTTAGCTCCTTCTGGCTGCCCTAGCCTTCTGCTTTGTATTCTGTATAAATCAATATTTAAAGTGTTACTGTGTAATATTTAAAGTGTTATGTGTAATGTCAGGCCTCAGGCTTCCACCCAGGGAATTTTTTTCTGAAAATTTCATCCCATTCACCTTTTTTCTCCATAGTTGGGTGCGTAGGAAGGTCCCCCAGTTTCCATTTCACCAAGATAGTATTTCTAGCATAGAAGGCTGCATAGAGGAGAAAACACCTTTACACCACTGCACTTTGCATTACACTTGGTGATGTAAGGCTTGGATGCAGCTGCTCGGCCATAGAAACCCATTCCATGAAGCTCTCTATACACTGTTGTGCTAATCCGAAGGCCACAGGAAGTTTGGAGGTCTTTAGCTATTAACCCTGCAGACAGTTGGTGACTTCTGCACGCATGCGCTGACTCCACTCTGTCATTTTACGTGGCCTGCCACTTTGTGGCCGAGTTGCTGTTGTTCCCAGTTGCTTCCACTGTGTTATAATACCACTAACAGTTGACTGTGGAATATTTAATAGCAAGGAAATTTCATGGATGGACTTATTGCACAGGTGGCAACCTATCACGGTACGACACTTAAATTCACTGAGCTCCTGAGAGTGAGCCATTCTTTTACAAATGTTTGTAGAACCAGACAGCATGCATAGGTGCTTGATTTTATACAACTGTGGCCATGGAGGTGATTGGAACACCTTAATCCAATGACTTGAAGGGTTTGTCCCAAAACGTTTGGCAATATAGTGTACCTTATGTGAAAATTATAAAAACGAACTTTCAAAAAAAAGTTGTAAAAACAGCTGTCAACCCATCTGGCACTTTCCCTACCACCTCCCAGCGCTCCAGGGTGCAGTCTGGGGTGAGGTTCTCACTAGTATTGGAAGAAAAAGACCCTTATAGACTTTATAGGCACTACAGCAAAGGTTCATAAAAGAATATCACTTTATTAAGCATACATAGACATAAAATGATCCTTTGTGGGAGGGGAGGCACGTGGTCCCTATGTTGTGGGCCTTTTGATTGATGGGCGGCTGGTGGTGCTGCGATCGGGGTCCCCACCATGCTGGGTGGGAGCCTGGCCGCATTGTCCTATGGGCATCACTGCTACATGTGGTGGTAGTCCATGATGGTCACAGGGTGTTGCCCGTATGCACGCTCCCTGCCATCTTTATGGTGGGTGTCAGTGCACGGCCGTACGTGGCCGGGCACAGTGACATCACGCGCCGCCCTTGGCGGCGGGCATCCTGTGGTGGGATCCCTTAAATGGAGAGGGCGGGAGGTGGCTCTTGGTGTTATGGTGGTGATGTTGTACATTCCTAAGCTACTTTGGGATCCTTTGCATGATATGGTGGTGGCGTTCCAGACTCCTGGGCGGTTTTAAGATCTCTTTCAGTCAATGCACTTTTGCATTTCCAAACACGTAGATTAAAACAGCTATCTGCTATAATGAATACGGGGATTCAGTGTTAACTATTGGAATGTACCTTTGGGGTTATATATACATGTGTCTTTTTACAGATTGACATGTGACTGGATAGGGAATGTATGCTGTCCGGAAAAGCCACAATTCATACTTACAGGCTACCCCAAAAGAATATTATCATACTGCCATTTTTAAGGAACTCATTTAGGGTCAATGATCCATTATATGCAAGCAAGGCTTGATCTTCTTCTTTTTGCAGTGTTTTCATTTGTGGTGATCTCAGTATCTGGCACCCCAGGAGTGGTGTTGGACAAATGGGGCTAGTATACTCTATAAACCAAATACTGTGTGACTTTTTTCCCCCCTTTTTTGTGTCCTATGTAGAGATCTCTTTATACAAAATATTGGCTCTTTGTTAATCTATATATATGTGTCTTATTTGGACCAGAACCACTGACTGTACTACGTTCAAATAAGTGGGGAGGTTAGTCAGTCTTTCATAATTATGGTAGCACTAACCATCGAGGAGGGCCCCATTACACTGTTTTCAACCACTATATACTTCCTATATGTTAGGTACTGTCGCAGGATATGTGACTTGCCTCTCCAGCTCTGTGGGGATCCCCTCATCGATTGCCCCCCATGGTACCGCTCCCTCCCATTGCCTTCGTGCAGATGCATGTACTTTAAGGTATTATAGCTGTTCAGTTGGTCTAATATATATATATATATATATATATATATATATATATATATTTGGTAGTGTATATAATGTTTGTTCATCAACTTATTCTTTCATATAGAAGTCATCCTACATCTCCTGAAGAAGCTATATTTATCGCGAAACATGTTGAGTTATTGCACTACTACTATCAGAGTATCTTCTCTTTACTTATCTTCACGGTATACTTTCTACTGTGGGACCTACTAATAGTATATAAATCTGCACTGTTTATACATTGTTGTATGTTGTAGGGGTTGTCTATACTCTCTAACAATTTTATAACTGTATGTATCATTTTATGTCTATGTATGCTTAATAAAGTGGTATTCTTTTATGAACCTTTGCTGTAGCGCCTATAAAGTCCATAAGGGTCTTTTTCTTTCAATACTACTTGAATAGGACTTGGCACTTTGGAGCGATGCTTATGTCCCCACAGTAACCACCCTGTGTTGGGAATTGATTTCCATATCTCAATGTGAGGTTTTCACTCAAACTCATGGCAATTGTAACTCTGCATTAAAATAGCAATTGGCATGTTAAGGCCCAAAATGTGAGACTAGAGGTTTCATTATACTTACACTAGTCTGTGAGGGGTCTACTTTGTAAAGTAATTTTAGTGCTCCATGGAGCCTGATTAAGATGTTATATGGCTTATCAATAAGATCTGCCATGTGATTAGTACTGAAGGAGAGGATCAGAATTTGGAAGGAACTGCTAGTTGCGTGAACATCCCTTCAAAGATCACAAGATCACTTTGTAAGCTTGTTCAGTAGGTGGGTGATACCTCCCCCATGTTCCCCTCCTTGTTGGGCCCTAAGTATGGCTCACATAGGAGGCCTACCCCAGGGTGGGCTCTTCTGGGCTATTCTAGACATTTTGAATAGGGTCACTACCTTTTACACATAGGGTACTGACATACACAGTTAAACTCCTAGTTTACTCTCTTGAGGTCAATATACACCACTACTTTACTTGCTACATTCAGAAGGGCCTATGCCTTCTCCGCCTGTCCAGCGTATCTCCACTACCTCACTCCCTGTAACAGGATGGAATTTTACCGTGCACCTAGCATGGACTGCATGCATGCAGTGACTTAACTCTTCTTCTTCCATACCTGTGCATAGGCCAAGGACCTCTGCAATACTGATCTGCTTCTGTTGTTATGGGACACAGACTGCTCACACAGTGCTGGCAACAACTCCCTCCTGCAAGAGGCTATCCCACATATCACTGGCACACACATTGGCACACACTTATGACAAACTGCAGGTGAAACCTTCATTACCCTTAGTAACCATTTGCTTTTTTCCATACTGTTAACTTTTAACTCTCTTCATACCCCAATGTACACTGTAGACTATGTGTGCCGGTTACTTACATAAACTCCTTTAGTAACTTCAGAGCAGGCAAGTACATAGTTTCAAAAGCTTTACTTGAAATAACTTAAACATTACAGATGTTAATAACAGTCTTTCCCTAACATCCCTAGTCCCTAACTATGGCTTGTGGCTGCCCCAGCATACCTGTACATGCTGTCCATTTTGGGAGTATCCAACAAATGGTGCCTTCAGAGCGGAATGCAGGTCCCAGCAATCCCCCTACATAGTGGATGTGACAGCAGGCAGGCTTGCTTTCTGAAGTGGAACTGCTCCTTCTTTCTTCTCTGTAAGCAGCTGGAGATTACATGTTGTGGCTTGTCTGTGTCTTTCCTTCCCAGGTAGAGTACTGTGTGTCTGGGCAGAGCCCTCCCCCCTTTTATTATCAGCAGAGGGAGACAGGCAGAGCTCAGCAGAAAGTGCAGGAAACCAGGTTAACTCTTTTACTCCCGGCTGAGGCAGCAGCTATCTCACTAACCAGCATTTCATCCTGCTTACAACCTGGTCACACAGAACGAGACAACCAGATGTCCCTATTGGAAGGTTTCCTCTCATCTACTATTGTAGTGACAACCATAAAAATGTTGGAATTCCTATACATTGGACAATCTCCTCCCCAGTGGAAACACAGACAGCTATAAAAACCTAATAAAAACTCTTCCCTACTCTATCAAAATTACAAAAAAAGTTTTGACTACAGCTACGCATTACAGATGTATTTTAACATCCCTTTTTTATCACAATCTATGAAAGATAGAAAGTGAAAAGAACATGTTGTAACCACTGCAAATCTTTTTAAAGTGCCCTGTCCCCCATTCATTCCTGTTTACACACGGTAATAAATCTGGCAAGGTGTCAAGAATGAATATATTTGGAAATGTTATCTGCTATATCATCTTTCTAGAGTAATTATTTGCAATTAAACTAAAACATGAGCATGAATGCATTATTTTTCCGGCTTAATCTACCCTAGGAATGCATTTTTTTTCCTGCATTAACATTCAGAACTTCACGTTCTCTCATTACAGAGAAGTGTTATTTTGATTGCAGAGTTTTTCATGTCATGACGAGGGTAGAGGACACACCAAATGCCACATGCTGAGAGCAGTTCATCAAAGTTTAAGACTAATTAAATCCTATTCAAAGGAGTTTTATCACTGGCAAAATAGCAGGTGGAAAACAAAAAAAAGCAGAGCGAGTCACCCCAGCAAACATTGAAATAATGAGGATTCTATAGTAACACCTAACCCCTTAATGAACCATCCAAGACATCAGATGTCACTCATAAATGCCATATAATTGTTCACATATCATCCAAATGCCAAAGCACTTTTTTAAAATAAAATTTTTAGCAAAGAATTTAAAGGGAAATAAAGGAATACATATAAAAATGTCGATAAGTATTTCAATAGCAATAACTAAATATAATTCACCTGAATGCATCCAGCTCTATAAAAAGGCATCCAGATTTAATGCATATCTGATTAATAGGTGGAAATAGGCATTTCAACTTAATAAATATATCCTGTGCTAAAAGACGAGTGCAAAACTCAAAATCTGTTACATGCAGATGGAACTGTCCTCATCAAACACACATACTTGCTGTACATTGACACACTGTGCAAAAGGATTATAGCCTAAAATCCCAATTTGCATTTACTTCCTGATACTGTTATCATGACTCCTAAAAATATCTTGGGCCAAGGCCAAGTAGGGGCCATGTGTCCATCTTGGGCCAAGGCCGAGCTGAAGCCATTTGCCCTCAGTCAGTACTAATTAGAAATGCTAGTCTGATGCTGCTGTGCAGGGACATTGCTGAGGCTGTGAAAGATCTGGAGCACCCTTGAGCACCCCAAATGATTCAGTGTGCAGTGGTGAATGGTTGGTGTAATCACATTGTGCTAAAAATGGGGGCGGGGTCTTAAAGTGCAGGGGTCAGTAGTATAGAATATACAGGGTTGCATGGGTCAGTAGTATGTAATGTACACACAGAGGAGTGCAGAGGTCAGGAGTGTACAATGCAAAGAGTGCAGGTGTCAGTTGTAGGTAATGTACCAACACTCCCAATTCCCAGTAACTTAATCCTCACTCCTCAGAACAGAAATATCCACCCCACAGCACGGAAATCCCCACTTCCCAGCACTGAAATCACCCCTTAGTGCAAAGATCCCCATCTCTGCAGCATCCCACTGCCAAGTACTCATAAGACCTCATGTAGAGCAGTGACTGCACAGAGTGAGGTAAGAATCTTCTCAGCTGTGTCATATGACACTTCAGAGCCAAGGAGGAGCCCAAGTTTTTCCTTGGTTCTGCACTGCCTCTATGATCTGAAGCCTGATGGAGAGTAGGGTACTTTAGTACTATGTGGGAGCCCCTGAATAAGAGAGGGTGACATAATCCATGGCTATGCAGTGACTGATGAAAGTGCTGGGCATCGCTGACCCTAAGAAGGAGACCCAAGATACATGCCCC
Organism: Staurois parvus; assembly: GCF_062004578.1. Lineage (NCBI taxonomy): Eukaryota > Metazoa > Chordata > Amphibia > Anura > Ranidae > Staurois > Staurois parvus. The sequence continues at coordinate 58,008 of NW_028319731.1, read as the reverse complement.
CAGTGCCTGTTGCTAGCAATGCCTATGGCCATGATACTTTACCATTTAAACATCAACCTGAGCCAAAATCGCATTCAATGACACAAGGAGAGCATTATATAACTACCTGCTCCCTGATTACACCTATGACCACAGCATTTGGCAGAGTCTTCATCACCAATTTCCTTTGAGACCGTAAATTGTCATGTAACCGAATGTCAAGAGCTGCATAAAAAAGCAATGCTGGAAAATGTGATGGTATTTCCAATACACCATGTTCTTTGGAAGCACCTACCTTTCACTATGTTTGCCAATAAATCAGGTACTATGGTACTTTGCCTGGTACACGTTCTTAAGCCCACCAAAACTTGTCCCTACCATGGAAGGACCACTTGGTTGCATCTACCCTCAGGCCAAAAGTCCCCTGTCCTGTTGTCAGCCAGTTATGGGTGGATGACAATGAATACAATTAAATCCAAATAAAAGTGTTCAAAACTGAACAATTTCTATGAATATACCCCTAAATCAGAGTGTTGAGTGTTAAAGAACCACCAATGTGCATATTACCAAATCTCCCACAGTCAGGAATCAGGAAAACATCGACACACAATTATTAAAAGAGATACTAACAGATTATATCATTTTTATGAGAGAAACTATTTGTTTAATCAGTGTTCTTCTTTAAAGAAAAGCTCTGCACTGGCAAGTTGCTCTCATAAATATGCATAGACGCTGCTTCATATAAACCTCCCCCATTTTCTTATTATTAAGCATTTCTATGCATCGATTTATTCTTCAAGTGACTGATTATGTTCATAATTGTTTGTCCCTTCCTGACTCTGCAGGGCCTTTTTTGTATGTGACAGTTACATTTATCATCAGGTTAGAGGCCAGCACTGAGTGACGGTATTGTTGTGCTTGTAATCCATTCTTTAAATACTCTTCTGGTTTTTTCCAGGGTGACCCCACTCCGAGCCTACAAAGGTTGAGCATTTTGCATCAATTACTATGTAGCAGCCAGAATTGCTGTGTGTTTTGTTAACCTTTTTTAACAACAGTATCACTTAGGAATGTACCATTTGCATATGACGAGTAATTATTCTAATAGGACACTTTCTTGTCGAAGGCTTCTCTAGTGCTGGAAGACCTTAAAACCGTGAAAGATACAGGCGTACAAGTAATGCTAATAAAACAAAGCCTAATAAATATTAATTAGCACTTTTATTTGTCCCAAAAATGTCACATATTTAGAGGTTACAATCTATAAAATATAACCTGGATAGGGAGTTTTTAGAGGATACAATCTATAAAATATCACCTGGATAGGGAGTTTTTAGTTTGTAAAATGTTTGCGCTCTAAACAGAAAGCCGTTGACCGTTGCTGTGTGCTTATGTTCATTGCTTTCAGTGTTGAAATCTCAGTGTAAAACATGGAGTTTTTGGTTCCGATCTAGGATTAAAGTGGTTAGATACTTTCAACACCCAAAGGGTGGGGCTAAGTGTTAGGATTCAGGTTGAGTGTTAAAGTGTATCTAAGGCCAAAACATTTCTCTTGAAGGAACCAATCGATTATTGGCTTCCCTGGGGCCCATTGATAACAACCCTTCAGTAAATACCATACCCTTGAGACACCAATACCCAATACCATGACAGATACACCAAGGAGGAAAAGATGTTTATCTCAAAACAGCAACTGGGAAATGGAACCCTTCCAATCTGAGAGACCTGGAGCAGTTGCGAAAGAAGAATGGTCCGAACCTATTGATGGTTACAGGAAGTGATTGATTTCAGTTATTTTTTCAAAGGGGAGTGCTACCAAATATTAAATTGAGGGTGCCAATAATTTTGTTCAGTCCATTTTTGGGGTTTTGCCTGGAATGTGTCAGATTTGGATTTTTGTTTCTCCACTTTTTTGTGCAATACCAATACAAACAAAGGAAATAAACATGGGAATGCCTAAATATTTGTAATTGCAACAATTTTCTGGGTGAAGTGGTGCAGGAGGATGCCACTATTTTTGGCCATGACTATATATATATATATATATATAAACACATACATATATAGTTATAGTAGGAAGCCCTGTGACTATGAAGATGAAAATAGAATGACCCAAGTTTTGCACGTGTGCAGGGTTCCAGAGTATCGATTTTGAACAGAGCAAATTGTTTTTACAGCTTTTTCTGGGTTTTAGTATTCCTGGACTGGGTTCTGGAGTTTGGAGACTTTGAAGAGTTGTGGGAGGCCACTGGCACATAAAGTCTATTACATCACAGGGAAGTGGGGTGGCAATTCTTCCTCACAACTCACAGCACTTTCTGCACCTGAATAAAGGTATTAATCCCTATTGGTTTCCTTGCATTTACAAATTGGAGGTTCATTTGTTAGGTGAGTGGGGTTTGCTCCTAAATCTGGAATGCTGCTACTTGAACCAGCTATGTGCACCCTGTAGGAAACACACCAAAAACAACTGTTCTTGATCTGTTTTTACCCCTATTGTGTTCAGCACACATGCAAGTAAACAAGTTTAAGTGTTTAACAAACCGGCCCCACTAGAACCCCCGGAAACGCAAAGACTTGTCTTTTTCAAACTGTTTTTAAAAATATAGCACTCCTTCTGTTCTAAACTTCCTCTGGTGTACATCCATGGTTTCTTTCAGAGGTCCCTGCATGCATAGAAGTTGCCAAATGAAATCCAAGATCCAGTCACTCTTACTCATATTCCCCAACTTGGACTGTAAGTAATGCACAGGTGCACTGGGTCCAGGGGGGTAATTTACCAGTCCAGGAAGCAGATCTGTTTGTTTTACTCCTTCCCACGCATACAGTATATGCGGCTTCTCAGTAGATGGGCGTTCATGCTGAAAGACCACATACATGCATACCCACTGAAATAAAAAAAATTGTGCCGTGAGCGCACACTGTGCTCCCAACATAGTTACTGGCAGCTAACGGAAAGCTTCCATCCTCTACTTGCGATTGGGAGATTTTCGATCACGTGACTGCTGTGACAGCCAATCACATGATCACAAATCCCACCTCCCCGCATCTAAAATCCCTTAAAGGGCTAGGAGGAGCCAGCGCCAAGGGTTTAAAGAAGAATTCCAGGTATGGATATAAATATATAGTTATATTGGTCCAGCTTAGTATGATGTAACTATGCATATACCGTGCCTGGACAACCCCCTGGAATTTGGAAATCACTATATTAAGCAATACCGTGATCTCTACTAGTTTTTGGGTCTTGTGCTGATTAATTGCCTTTCTGCATTGTGAACAGAGAAGATTGCTTGTTTGGAATGGACAACATTCAGGAATCACCTTTCTCAATCAATGTGTAGCACTACCCCCTTAGGAGTTGCTGAAGTTTTAAGTCCCCCCTGTAGTCCTGGACAGCCAGGCAACACACATTTTCACAGACTTGCATCCGAGGTCAGTAATCAGTCCTTGAGCTTGTTTTTGATGTTGTATTAGGGATTTTAGAACTTGGATGGGGTAAGGGGTGTACGGGATACTAAATGGAACAGAGAAACCGAGAACAACTTCCTGAACTATGTACAAGTCTTCACACAAAATTCTTTTCATGCAGAGCTAGCCAGCATCTCCTGTAGTACCAACCCAGATGCTCCTCTATCAGTCTGCCTGGAGGAATATCTGAGCAGGGGACTGTCATTTTAAGAAATAAGACAGTCCCGGGTGGTGGCTAATCTGGTTTCCCACCAGAGTGCTCCTTCCCCTGTCTGGCCCGGGGGGTGCAGGTCTACTCACTCAGTCCTTCTGTGATGCTGATGAGTCGGTGGCTGCTACCAGGCCTTTTAGCTGGGCCGCTCCTTCCCGGCCTCACAGGTGGTCCTCTCTCAGGGTCAGTGAAGTCCCGAGCTTTCCTCCTTCAAAGGTCCTCCCTGTGTAGGTAAGCCCCTCTCCATCTGGGCCCTCTCACAGTCTCCTGCGTCCAGCCTCACATCCTCTGTCTCTCCTCCAACACCTTACCCCCGCTGAGCAGGCTGTTATTTTGAAAAGTTGTCCTGGCCCCTTGCCAAGCCTCATGCTGGGGATTGGCCAGGGTCTTCTAGAAGTACAGACCAGCCACTCAAATCTGCCTACTGCTTCTAGACCTTTCTCCAAAGTTCTAGAACAGGTGTAAATTCCAGAGAGCTGGTCTGCAGAGCCTCTCAGCTCTGACCCAAATTGACCCTGCGAGCTAACACACCCAGGCTGCTACTTAGCCCTCCTAGCTGACAATTGAACTTGAGCTCCTCTTAGCTAACTAGAAGGGTGCTACAAATGCAAAGGGTTTTCTGATTGGATGAGGGGGAGAGGTGGGGTGGTGATGTCACGGCATCTGTCAGCTATTGGAGATCACTGCGCCAACTACTAGAGTGATTTGCAGCTTCCAGAGGGATCCAACAGGTGAGGTATATGCATGGTTATATTGGTTCAAGCTGGATCAATGTAACTATGTAAAAATGCCATACCTGGAATTCTTCATTAAAAGAGCCAATTGTTGATCAGCAGCAAACACCCATTCACTTTGGATTACTCCGATTCACTGCATAGATTTGGATGAACTGATTTGCTTGTCATTACTCATGAACAAGAAAAATGTTAAAAATTATTTTTATACTCTTGCTTAGTCTCATGTATTGGTGAGAGAAAAGCTGAAAATGAAATCCAAACCTGTAACTTCGACAGAACATTGCCATGCTTGTTGCTGTCTGGTAGTTCACGGCATGTGCAAGGGCAGGTATGGACAGCTAAATATGAGGCCACCCAAGCTCCACTTGCATCAGGATGTGCTTATTAGTGCTGCAACAGCAGTGCAAAGGATCTTAGTGGGACAGGGCCTGCTGCAAGCATTTTCTCTTGCTCATATTCCTATCTTAAAGTTTTTTGTTTTCTTTTTCATTTTAGGTAAAGTAACTGAGGGTTATAACCCCTGTCATTGATTTGTTTTTGTTTATCTGTGTCCCATTAGGGAGTTGGAAATCCCTGACAAATAAAGGAATCCATTGGGGCCCCCAGGTCACCAGAACTAGTGTCCCCATTGAAAGATTTTCCCTCTGTTACTGTTCTGGGGATAACCCAAAATTTGGGATTTTCTTATATTTTCAATTTTGGTAATAACGATAAACAGGACGGCAGGGTGGCAGAGGTAGCATTAAAAACCTGACAGGTGTTCTAATCCATCTCCACTCTAAAAAAAGAAAAAAAAAGTTTTGCCTGTAGTTATAATTTAGTCTCTTCCCGCCGGAGGTACACATATATGTGGCCTCTTAGTGGGTGAGCTTTAACGCCAAGAGGCCACATATATGCAGTCCTGTGTAAACAGTTTTTCCCTGGTGGGGACCGAAAAGCTACCAATGCATACTTGCAATCGGAAGCTTTCTGATCATGTGACCCCCCAATCACAGCGATCACATGATCGGAACGCCTTCCTCTGCCTCCTGGCATTTAGAACCTCTTAAAGAGCCGAGAGCTGTCGACAGGAAGGGGTTAAAAGTATTGATGTTGATGTACATGACCTAGTTTCTGGGCAGAAAGCTTCTACACCCTACAGCAGGGGTACTGAATTAAAATTCACGGTCAGTAAAATTTTCTTCCAGCGGAGGTCCGAGTGTCATGTTGGTGCTATGACTCAGATCCTTCACATCCTGGCCTCCCATGCACATCACAGTTCACACATCACATATCCCCCTTTTACATCCCAGACCCCCTACCCCCATCACAGACCCCTCCATCACAGAGGGGACAGTGTGGGGAGGGGGAAGGAAGGGGGGAGTGCTGAAATGTTTTGAAAGGGAAAGACCTGCTGTGCCTCACCACATTCCCCTTCCTAGAGGATAATAGCATCAGCGGTGGGTGGGCGAATCAGCGGTGGGGGTGAGGACATTCAGGCAACTATTTGATGAGTCTGTGGTCCGGAAAGGGATGCTTCTGGGTCCGGATCCGGACCATGGTCCACCATTTAGTGATGCCTGCCCTAGAAGATTTCCACAGTCTCCTTCACTTGCAAGCACTAGTCTTGTCAGCAGCTGGTTTGGTGGCCAGTACAGCTGCCAACCAACACTTGACAATGCCTGTGCTTGCAGTTAACATTGAGAAAAAAGTCACATTAAAGGTCCAGTTCACATCTAGTCTATTCACATTGTTGTTAGTCAAGTCCTGATGAAGGAGATACCCCCCCCCCCCCCGAAATGCTTAGATACTTTTTGGATTGTCCCCCTGAAGTTTATTGGAATAAAATTGTATCTGATCCTCTAAGCAGTGGTGCGGTTCTTTCATTTCAATTTTATTTTTTGATCCATTGCTGTTGATTGCAGTTCCTAAAGCTGAAGCCCCCTTTTCAGTTCTACATCCTTTATTCTTGTTTATAAAGTTTGGTTTCTATCCTGTTGAGGTCTCCTATGTAAAGGATAAAATGAAGGAGCCAGATCTGGCATTCACAAACACCCTACACAGCCTGGAATGAGGTGCTGTAAACAGTCAAACAGCCATTTTTTTAATTGTACAACCTCCCTCTTTGACCTATGCTACCGATAATTTCTCTTGGGTTAAGTCGCTGAACCAAAACAAGTTTGTTGCATATAAAAAAAAAATGCAATTAATAAAAAAAATGGCAAGTGCCTGTAGTTTTGCAATTCAGGTGAAAAAAAGATAACAAATATCTTATAGGTTACCACTAGCAACACCAATATTTTCCTGAAGGAAGAAGAAAGTGTGATGATTTTTAAAATACAATTTTAGTGCTTCTCCTTGCAGGCACATTTATTGGGAAAATAAAATCCGCCCATTCAGAGCAGCAAAGCAAGCATAATGTAATAAAGATTTGCCCATATAGGTGTCAGCCTGTGTCAATAATTAAATCTATAAATAGATTTCCATTTCAGTTTACTCCGCTGCTTACAGTTTCCAGGCTCCAGAAAATTCATGTGATGGAGCTGAAGCTTTTCGACGTGACTCCACCACCTGCTACCCCGTGTTTAATGCTTGCAGATACAGATCGCTGCTTGTTCCTGCCATCCTGTGACAGCATTCATTGGAAGAGGCTTGCCTCAGGAAGTAGCAATGTATGAAGAACACAGTGCACAGCATGGAAAAGAGACAAAATACACTAATCATATTTACTCAACTGAGAACTATCCAAAATCAACTCCAGGCATACAGTCAAATAAAAAATGCTAAAAAAGTTATAGGTCCTGGCTGAAATTATACCGCCTCCCCAGCTATGATCAAATGAACAAGACCAGGGGACGCATGGCGTTAGTCTTTAGCTATAACCCTTCTCAAAGAGTCCACGTTTCCATGGGATGTCATGTGCATAGGTAAGATTAAGGGTTTATAGATAAGTGAAGTAAACTTCTGCACCTACTATACAATATAAATAAATGAACGAATAGGTGCTGCTGCTGACATCAATTATGTTCCCACAATATCAACTAAATAAATGAATTAATTAAAGGTGATGTAGCGCTGCTAATGAAAATCAATCAGTACTAAGAAACAATACAGGTGGATAAATTGAGCTCATAATCATAACGTGAATACATGACCAAGAACATAGACCATAAATAGAAATTAATGAATAATGTGAATAAAGATACAAAAGTGCTCTCAATAAATGAGTTCATAAGTTTCCAAATATCACATGATCCGAAATAAAAATGAATGAATAATGTGAATAAAGATACTAAAGTGTTTTCAATAAATGAGTTCAAAAGTTTCCAAAATCACATGATCCGACACTGTAACTACAATTCCATGGTGAATGTGAATTTTCATGCTATTAACAGTGCCACTCCATGCTCACAGAATTCTCACCTCCACCGCAAGTAAAAACTGCATGTGAATAATATGACATCTCCAAACATCCAGACCTCGCAATATCTCCTTTATCCATTCCTCCTCCCATATAATGGATACTTTTAAGATGGTAATAAAACCCTCAGTCTCAGTGGATACCAGTCAACTCCAACGCATGTATTTAATAAGACATCTCCATAAATCCGGACCTCGCAATATCTTATTTAGCCACTAGAGAGCTATCCACTCCTCCTCCCATATAATGGATAATAATAGGTAATAATGGAAATCCTCCATTCCACCACATGCCAGTACCTCACCCAAATGAAAGAATGCCTCATATAGTGTAGTAAGTCAGTAAAAAAACAATATTTATTAAAATCACACTTACATTGTATATTAAAATGACAAGCGCTTTAAAACAACCATGGATCCTCTCACTTCCTCAAAACTGCCTCAGCCCATGGATGATACCCTGATGAAGTCACATGATGGTGATGTAATGCGTAGGGCGTGGGCTGAGGCATACTGGTGATCACTGGCTGCCACTGTGCGTTGTGAGGGTTGGGGGTGCAGCAGGAGGTTATGGGGTGTCAGGTATGGAGGGTATTATGGAGATTGGGATGTCAGGTGAAGAGGACCCATTATGGGAAAAATTTCCAACGAGGACACCTGATCTGTTGACAGCTTTCTAAAACTAACCATACACTATACATCCTGATCTACCATCCATTATAAAGTGCAAGGGCCTGCCTGATTTGATACAAATTAAATTGGTTGGTTGGGTGTATCCTGTGTGACATGGTGACATAGGGGATGATTAGCTCTAGTGGTAGATGCTCTTTTCACGTCAGTCAGGATCTCTATTTAAAGGCCTGGAAGCCCATGTTTATAAAAAAAAAATAAAAAAAGCAAAAACAAAAGTCCAACATAAACACAGCCTTAAGCTCCTTGACACCCCCAGACTCAATCTTCTTGGATGCACACAGCATTTGTCTCACACAGAGACTCTCTCAATGGCAGCCACTGCTTCAACTGCCCTCCGCTCCTCCTGCAGCTCTCAGCAGACCAACATAAGGGCTGTGAGCATCTGAGCCCAAACCCTGATGGCTGCCTACAAAACCCAGACACTGGGTTGGAGATTTTTCCCCTCCCAAGGCACTCTGAAATCTCAAAACCATGGAAACTATGGAGCCCCATTCAGAAATACAACAATCTGGAGAAAGCTGCAAAAGCAGTTTTCTCCACTCACATTTTATGCTCTATAGTCCTGCACTCAGCACATATATAAACTCTGTGTCCTTTTCCTGATCATTTCTACCTATATTTACCCAGTGACAGGGCCTTGCACTGTTACATACCCCCCCCCCCCTTGTTGCGACCCAGTAATGGGCAGAACACATGAACCCATCACTTTGGTTGGGACACCTCTGCACCAGCTGTTAGCCATGTAGGACCAACCCTTTTTCCGAGTATATTTCCAGGCTCGCCCTACCCTGAATCTCAGTGGGGTCCTACTGTTCTATGAAACTCTCTCCCTCTTTTCTTGGGGTTCCTGGGCCTATTCTCATTTTCTCCCCAACTCTCTGTCCTAAAGCTGTGGGGAACCCACTATGTTTAATGCACAGCCAATTTCCCTCTCATTTGAACCACCTTTAACCACTTTCGACATTCCTCCAGATTCATCAACCCTTTCGTGGTTACTCACGGCAACCAAAACCTTATTCACAGACACACATAATGATTTAGCACTACACCCTTAAGGGTTACTTAGTAATTTTTGGGTTCCCTGTAAATCTGGACCTCTCGTTGAAAGCCGAACCTCTGCTCACACCACCATGCTCTTGTGACCCAGATCAACCTGATCGCACCTGTAAAATGGACTCACACACAGAGTAGGGTAAACCAAAACCAAGTGTATATTGGATTTGGAGGTAACGGAGTCAAGAATAACAAAATCACACTGGTATTGACAGCAAGTCTGATCACTCTTGGCAACTGTGAGCAAAAGTAACAACCTTCACAATAAAACAACAGTATCTGTTAGGAGGCCTGCTTTTAGAAATAATCCACTGCCTCCAGTCTGAGGGGACTGTTGAATCCACAGTGAGCAGAAATGACTATCAATAACAGATAAGCTCACTGTGGGTACTCAGAACTAGATAACAAAGATTAAATGTGAAATAAAGAGGATTCTCAGTTATAATTGGTATTGTCACTTTAAGAGCTCTATAATGTCTTCTGCATGCCTGTTGGGGCCCAATTGGTGTGAATTTACATCAATGGGTGGATGATAGTTCTTCACGGTGACCACATCAAAGATACAGAGGGAAAAGGAGAAGATTCAACACTTCCCTGATTGATTGTAAATAATTAGTGCAAGGTTCCCTTTAAGAGCTCTAACAATGAATCGAGCTTGAAGTAGTAAACAGCAACAATTGGCATAAATGTCTATGTACAAATGTCAAAAGCAAAAGATAAACAGTAGTAGGAATCCTGCTTTGCAGAGAGGGAAATGGACTTGTTGATTTAGTCAGCACTGCTGTATCTTGGTCTTTAACTGTATGTCCTGCGGTCAGCTTGAGTGATAACTGCACTGCAGATTCACTATATTGCCAAAAGTATTGGGAAACCCTTCCAAATCATTGGATTTAGGTGTTCCAATCACCGCTATGGCCACAGGTGTATCATATCAAGCACCTAGGCATGCAGACTGCTTCTAAAAACATTTGTGAAAGAATGGGTCGCTCTTAGGAGCTCAGTGAATTCAAGCGTGGTACAGTGATAGGTTGCACATAAGTCCATCCATGAAATTTCCTTGCTACTAAATATTCCACAGTCAGCTGTTAGTGGTATTGTAACAAAGTGTAAATAACTGGGAACAACAGCAACTCAGCCACCAAGTGGTAGGCCACGTAAAATGACAGAGCGGGATCAGCACATGTTGAAGCATACAGTGCGCAGAAGTCACCAACTGTCTGCAGAGTCAAGACCTCCAAACGTCATGTGGCCTTCAGATTAGCACAACAGTGCGTAGAGAGCTTCATGGAATGGGTTTCCATGGCCGAGCAGTTGCATCCGAGCCCTACATCACCAAGTGCAATGCCAAGCGTGAGATGCAGTGGTATAAAGCATGCCACCACTGGATTATAGAGCAGTGGAAACGTGTTCTATGGAATCATGATTCTCTGTCCGGGTTTGGCAGTTGCCAGGAGAACTCTACTTGCCTGACTGTATTGTGCCAAGTGTAAAGTTTGGTGGAGGGAGGATTATGGTGTGGGGTTGTTTTTCAGGGATTGGGCTTGGCCCCTTAGTTCCAGTGAAGGGAATTAAGGCGTCAGCATAGCAAGACATTGTGGGAACAGTTTGGGGGTGGCCCCTTCCCGCTCCAACATGACTGCGCACCAGTGCACAAAGCAAGGTCCATAAAGACATGGCTAAGTCCTGACTTCAACCCGATATAACATCTTTGGGATGAATTAGAGTTGAGACTGCCAGCTAGGCCTTCTCATCTGAAATCAGTGCCTGCCCTCACAAATGTGCTTCTGGAAAAATGGTCAAACATTCCCATAGACACACTCCTAAACCTTGTTGACAGGCCTCCCAAAGAGTTGAAGCTGTTATAGCTGTAAAGGGTGGGCCACCTCAAAATTGAACCTTACGGACTAAGACTGGGATGCCATTAAAGTTCATGTGTGTGTAAAGGCAGGCGTCCCAATACTTTTGGCAATATAGTGTATATTCCACCAACGGTGCTGGTATAACTAGACCGCAAACTGGGGCAACTGTATGTAATGTTCACAACTATGTGCAAGCAGATAACCGAAGTGGCAAACTATCACTGTTCACTTTGTAAGTGAGTCTCTCTCACCCGATCAATGTGGTTCAACAGATTGCCGCGATCCAGCTTTCCCGATAGACAGAGACAGTCCACGGGCCCTCTGGTTCAGACTTGGTGTCCCATTCTGTCTCCTGCTGTCAGAGTGACAAGCCGGGCAGTCAATGAGTTATTTCCGCTCTCTCTCCCTCTCCATGCCTAGTTCAGCGCTCCAGCTGTCAGCACACCTCCTTCTCCTTCAATCTCCCTCCGCACTCTCCTGGCCAATCTCCTGGGCTTTGATATGTAGCACTACCCCCTTGGGGGTTGCTGTTGAATTTGGGTCCCCCTATAGTCCTGCACAGCTAGTCAATGAGCTTTCTCCACACAGCGTTCATCCACAGACAGAAAATCAGGCCTAGCCAGCAACTCCTGTTAGAGTACTACAAACCCCAGATGAACTCCTATTCTATCCAGCAGTCTGTAAGTTTTCTTTCCTGAGTAGGGGGTCTGGCTCCTGTTCCTTTAAGCAAAGTGTACAGTCACTAGAAAGGGGGCTAATCCACCAGAGTGTTCCTTCCCCTATCCACCCAGGGGGTGTAGGTGTACTCACTCAGATCCTCTCCTGCACAACTTGTGGAATGGCTGCTGCTCCTAGGCCTATCAGCTGGGCAGCTCCTTCCCCAGGGGACAAGTGAGTCCTGAGCTTTCTTCCTCTCTGACTCCAAGCTCACAGGCAGGCCCCATCCCAGCAGGCCTCCTGGCAGCCCTCCTCCACCATCTCACATCTTCCTCACTCTTCTACCTCCTCTTTTCTCTGCAACACCTTCCCTACACTCTTCAACATCTGCTACTGAGCAGACTCTAACACCTTTTAAGGAGTCCAGCCCCTTGCCAAGCCTCCTGTTGAGGATTGGCTAAAGTCCCTAAAGAGGTGCAGCCAGCTTTTCTTCAGATCCCCCCACTGCCTCCAAGGCCCTCCCTGAGAACCTCAGAGCAGGGGGAAAATTCCAGAGGCTGGCCTGCAGAGTTTCTCAGCCCTGACCCAAATTTGACCCCTCTGGCTATTACACCTGAGCTGTTATTAGCTCCTGACTAACCACTAGGAGTTCTAACTCCCCCTAGTGTAACTAGGAGGGTGTTACAGATATTTATATGCCCCCGCCCACACGCTACCTCTCCAGGGGAAATGTAGTCCCTGACACTCTGCTTATCAGCCAGGTCCTGCTATTAAGAAATACATGTTCCAGGGGGCTGTTCTATCAATGTGAGTAACCCTGCATAGCAGGCCACCGCCATCTAATGTTCATTTTAATGTATTGCAAGTAATAACATTTCAATGGGTTACAACGAATTACACTTTTCATGATTACTTTTTAAAAGCAAACCATCTTTCACTGTACCATTCTGCAACAAATCACCTTTTCCACAATTAATATTACCTTTAGTGTCTTCTTTATCAGTGTTTGTTAGGATCAGACCCGAAGAAGGACCATACACAGGAGAGCAACTAGCCCTCAGAAAACCCTTGCTCAGCTTCAACTCACCTGTTGATCAACTCTCCATGGGCAATTGTCCTACCAACTGACACTGATCAAAGCACAAAGCATTGCTAACACTATAATTTCCACTGGGTTACTCACCACAGTGTCAGTCACCAGTACCATTGTTAGCTGTACGAGTCATTAATAGATCATATCTTTCACTGTCACAATCTCTGATACTATCAGTGCTGTCATTCAGAGTGTCTCAAAGTACCTCAACTTGTACCTCTTTGTGGGTGGCAGACAGAACCTGTGCTACTGCCGCATCTATTCCTGACCCTTCCTTCTTTTAATAACCACTGCCCAGCTGCGCCTCAGACCGCACTAGCAGAAGTATTCTGTGTCACCACATCAACTTGAGAGACCTCTGGCATCTCCACCAGTTCTGAATGCTTACCACACAACCCAATTACTGGATGTGCCCTCACAGGGAACTGTGAGATCATGTGCCCCACTATTAATAAGCATTGTATCAACCATTTCCACTCTTGACCAATGTTACCCAGCACTCTGCTGGATTACACCAGGCACTTACAGAGTCCCAAAGTCCTTTTGAGTCCTTAATATTGCTGCAGATTGAACTTCAACTGGTGTCTGCTCACTACTCAGGGTAGCACACTGCAGCAAGTCCATGTCTATGCGCTCACTAGATTTCCCAGCTGGACCCACTTTTGCTTCACTGGGATCAGTCCCCTAAACTGCAACAGTGTTACCAGAGCCTGTAGCAGGTGACTTTGGCTTCATTTGAGTGTGCTGTCTCTCAGCTACATCCTCACAGGTTACTGCCCCTTTGTGGCAATAGAGCAACATTGCAGCCTTCCCAGACTCTCCGGCCATGTTCCAGAACCTTGGGCAGTACCGCGAGGCAAACAAGGCGTTTGCCTAGGGCGGCACTTTTCAGGGGGGCGGCACAGCCCCCCTTCTCCCGGCAGAAGTGACACAGGACACAGAGTGATCTGAGTGCTGGGACTGGGAGCAGCCGGGGCTCAGCTCTGCTCATTTTGTGTGCAGTGGGGAGGCAGATCGATGCAGGGTCCATCGGCAGAGGCATCGGAGCTGACACCACACCAGCGACACTGATCCGCAGCTCTGTCCCCGGCTGGCTCCCAGCAGAGCGCACCGAAGCCGTCTCCTTCTCCTCCACTGTCTATATGTACACGGGAGGAGGAGGAGGGGGAGAGACACAGCTGTGCAGGTCTGTGCTGATCTAAGGTCTGTACCGATTCTCTTTTAGTGTTCCTGGGCAGAGGAGGGGGGCAGAGTGACTGGGAAGGGGGGGGGCAAGTTAAAAAAAATTAGTGATGGGGGTTATGTGCTGGGGGGGCACTTTGGGAGGGGAGAGGATCTATACTAGCAGTTGGTTTTGGAATTTAAATCTGACCTCACACAAGAGAACATGCCTTCTCTCCTCCCAAAGTGCCCCCCCAGCACATATCCAACCCCCCCCCCCCGGCAGCTCCCTACTAGCACAAGTGGAGGGGTGTCTGTACTGAGAGAGGGGGGGTCTATAATGATGGAGAAGGGCCTGTACTTAGTGGAAGGGGGTCTATACTGAGGGAGCGGGGAATCTATACTTAGAGGGGAATGAGGTCTGTATTCAGAAAGGGGGGTCTGTACTGAGGGGGGACTATACTTGGTGGAGAGGGGGTCTGTGCTGAGGTGAGGGGGATCTATATTTGGTGGAGAGGGGGTTTGTACTGAGGTGAGGGGGGTCTATACTTGGTGGAGAGGGGGTCTGTACTGAGGTAAGGGGGGGGGGAATCTATACTTGGTGGAGAGGGGGTCTGTACTGAGGTGAGGGGGGGATCTATACTTGGTGGAGAGGGGGTCTGTACTGAGGTGAGGGGGGGTCTATACTTGGTAGAGAGCGGATCTGTACTGAGGTGAGGGGGGGATCTATACTTGGTAGAGAGGGGGTCTGTACTGAGGTGAGGGGAGGGATCTATACTTGGTGGAGAGGGGGTCTGTACTGAGGTGAGGGGGGGATCTATACTTGGTGGAGAGGGGGTCTGTACTGAGGTGAGGGGGGGGTCTATACTTGGTGGAGAGGGGGTCTGTACTGAGGTGAGGGGGGGATCTATACTTGGTGGAGAGCAGGAGCGTGTTTACCGCAAGGCAGCATTTTTGAGGGGGGGGGCGGTAGTACTGGGGCAGGGAAGTGGGGGGGGGGGTGGCGGCAGCAGCCAATTTTTGTGTTGCCTAGGGCAGCACAAAACTTAAATACACCACTGACCATGGGCAAGAAAAAATCCCATGCCCGCATCCTCAATTACTTGTGACATGGGAGGTGATTAGCTCTAGTAGTAGATGCTTTTTCAAGTAAGTTCACATTAGTCAGGAGCTCTATTTAAGGGCTTGGTAGCCCATGTTTATTAAAAAAAAAAAGAAGAAAAACAAAAGTACAATATAAGCTTTCCCACACAGGGGTTCTTCTCCAGCAAACTACAAATGGAAAATACAGAGCTGCCTGGCTCTCTCTGGTCAGCAGTACCTCTGCTTGTTTGGGTCTCCCAGACCACTGGCTATTCCTTGCACACATCCTTAGACTTCTTTAGCACACACAGCTTCAAGTCTTTTAATGCACACAGCCTTGAGCTTCTTGGATGCACACAGCCTTGAGCTTCTTGGATGCACACAGCCTTGAGCTTCTTGGATGCACACAGCCTTGAGCTTCTTGGATGCACACAGCCTTGAGCTTCTTGGATGCACACAGCCTTAAATTCCTCAATGCCCCCAGACTCCAGCTTCTTGGATGCACACATCATCTGTCTCACACAGAGACTCTCTCAATGGCAGCCACTGCTCCAACTACCTTCCACTCCCCCTGCAACTCTCAGCAGACCTACATTATAAGGGTTGTGAGCACCTGGGACCACACCCTGATGACTGACTACAAAACCCAGACACTGGGTTGGAGATTTCTTACCTCCCAAGGCACTTTGAAATCTCCAAACTATAGGGCCACATTCAGAAATACATAAATCTGAAATGTTTTGCTCCATAGTCCTGCACTCAGTACATGTACAAAGTCTATGTCCTTTTCCTGATCATTTCTACCTATATTTACCCAGTAATAAGGCATTGCACTTTTACACCTGATATTACATCGTTTTGGTAAATCCATAGGAGGATGTACAGAGATTGAACAGTCAGACTTGTTGTCATTGTACAATCAGATTTTATGTGCAGCCAAATTTCTCCTCAGTATGGAGGGATTTCTTGTAACTTTCTATAATGTTTTCAGCATAAGGGAAATTTTCCAAATGGGACACCACAGCAGAAAAAAAAAACTGACAGGTCACAGGTCTCATCCTCCTCTACCCAAAGTAAAAAAAAAGAAACCTTTTGGTTTTAGATATACTTTAACCCACTAGTACCTGTGCAAAATTAAAATACCAACTATGGGTGGTGCTGGCCTTTAAAACTGTTATTTTTCATTAGACCAGTAATGATGTATATAAATATATATATATATAAATATGTGTGAACCTCATCTCTTTTCAGTTGTCACCAGATGAAGCAGAAGGAGATGGACGACATCTACTGTACAAGTTAAATATTATGAACACTTTTATTCCTCCGCGGCAGATGCGCTGTCCGTGTTCTGCAAATCAGACAGAATTATGTCTGCAAAGCTCTCAGTGGGACTTGTGTAGAAGAACCAAGCTGTGACAGGACTTCTTAATCTAAATTTAGCACCCAGGTTGCCAGAAACAGCAGCAATTGAACCTGCGAAATGCACGTCCCTTCTGCGGGGAGATAATGAATGTCACCATTAGCGGCATTACGGCCTCCTTGGTGGTTTCAGGTTCTTAGATTCTTCGCACATACAAAGGACACGGCCAGAGCTGAAGCCTGATGGGCTATAATAGGATTCCTTCTGTCTGGACTGGAATGAATAGCACAGAAAAGAGCGCTGAAGTGCATATTAAATGGTAACCGCCGTGCATTTTCTGTTAGCTGTTATTACAAGAATGTTTGAAGTATCTTTTTACATTTCATGCTGTTCTACATTTCCAAGGGGTTATTTCCAATTTAGAGAAATGGTGAGTTCCCCCTCTAGTGGCCCTTTTTTTATCAGGTAGTGTAGTAAGTACACTTGGGAGTAAATGCAAATCTAACAGGATAGGCCACCTAGAAACAGTATTACTTTTTGCCACTGAGGCACATCAGACAGGAACACCATTATCTATTGGGACACAGCCTGCAATTACCACGGCTAACAGATCTAAAACTACCAAAGCCATGAAAAAAGGGAAGCCCCAAATCCCTAAAATGCATTGGCTATATTTTATGTCACACATAAAGAAAGTGATTGTGGTTCTTCAACCAGCTGGAGTTTCCAGACTTTCTATTCCCACATGGTGCACCTCCCCCACCTCCACAACAATAAAAAACCTTGCAGAGATTCTAATATCTCCCCACTAAAAAAAAAGTTTCAGGTGGATTTCAACTTCACAATGTTCAGTAAAGTACTGTAATAGTAAGCAGTAC
This sequence comes from Staurois parvus, assembly GCF_062004578.1. Classification (NCBI taxonomy): domain Eukaryota; kingdom Metazoa; phylum Chordata; class Amphibia; order Anura; family Ranidae; genus Staurois; species Staurois parvus. The sequence goes on along the minus strand of NW_028319731.1, from coordinate 40,374 downwards.
ATACTGTGCTATATGGTTCCTTCACTTGCTACTTATTTTAGCTGGAGTTGCACTTTAAAACAAAGTGCACTTATCCTGTTTGCCCCCCTCCCCTGGCCTAACCTAACCCACCTCCCCCTACCTAAATGTATTGATACTTCGGTCAGGTGGTGGTGGTTACACTGTTTATTTACATCCAGAAGTGCAGATTTTCCATGTTTCCAGTACATCAATGCTATCTCAATTTTGCTGAATGCCAGTTTTTAGCCCTACTATTGGCCTATTGTCCACACATTTAATGTTTATGAAGGTTTTGGACCCTATGCTATCCTTAATACACTCCTGGCGCATTCTCATTAGGGGATACCTAGATGACTTTCTTTTGAGGGAACAGTCTTCTTAAACACTGACCACCAATTTTATTCAAATAGTCAGACCCTAAAAAGCTTGGGTTGGATTCTAAAACCTAACAAAAAAATCAGCATTGTAACCAACACATTGTTTGGAGTGTCTAGGTCTTGTCCTAGACATGGTCCAAGACACTTCTCCAAAAAACGTATCTACTGCCAGACTTGAACTATACAGTCCAAGAGGCATCCAACTCTTCTGAAGTTCTGTATGAGAGTTCTGGAGTCAATGGTAGCCTTCTTCAAAGCACTCCTAAAACATAACATTCTGTTGTCTTGGAAGCAGAAGGTTCAGTCTCTAGACAAATGTATTTACTTGACACCCAAGAAAAGGTGATCTCTGGAGTAGTGGCTCAGGAATCCAGCTCTGGAATTGGTAAAATGCTTCCTCTCATTGCCTTGAAAGATCATCACAATGAATGCCAACCTGGAGGGCTGGGGATGAGTCCTAGGCACCTTGTTGTCAGGGCAAGGAACCTAACAGAGGAAACCCGTTCTCCAATCAACATTCTGGAGATACTTGTGAATTGATTGTATCTGCACACTGGATACCTTGACTAAAGACCATTAGAAAATGATCTAGTCAGACATCCAGTCAGACATCTCCATAGATATGGCATACATCAATCACCAAGGAGGAACAAGAAGTCTTGCTGTGGCCAGAGAGGTAGAAGGCTTTTTAGCCTTGGGGCAGCACAGTTGCTAAATGGTTAGCACTTTTGCCTGGCACTACTAGGGTCGTTGGTTCGAATCCCAACCACGGCACCACCTGCCAGGAGTTTGCATGTTTTCCTTATTTCTGCGTGGCTTTCCTCCAGGTACTCCGGTTTCCTTCCACACTCCAAAGACATGCTGGTAGGTTAATTGAATCCTGTTTAAATTGGCCCTAGTATGTGCATGTATGAATCTAAGTTAGGGAACTTAGACTGTGTACTCCTTGAGGGTTAGGGACTGATGTGAATGTACAATATATATGTAAAGTACTGCGTAAATTGACGGCGTTATATAAGTACCTGTAATAAGTAAAATAAATAAAAGTACTCGTTACAGCCTTGTCTGCCATTTACATTTCAGGTGTGGACATTTGGTAGGCAGACTACCTTAGCCAGGAGCACCTGGACCTAGAGAAATAGCCTTAAGCTGGCTATATTTGGATCTCATTTTGGCCAGTTCAGAAGGGACGAGATTTGATCCACTTATAGGCAAGCTGATTGTACCCAAGCTTGCCACACCACCTGTCGACTTGGGTACAACCAGCTTGTCAAATTTTTAGCATGTGATTATTGCCTGGGGCTATAGCTACTAGCAGTAATCATTTGTGTTCTCCTAGCCGGGAAGGCTCCCCTACCACCACCACTAGCAGAACACAATAGCGCTGCAGGAGGGGCTTTCCCATCGACTGTGTTGATGGGGGAATTGAGATATTTTCTAGGAAGGAAAGAAAATCGATTCATCTATGGAAGTGTTTCAGGACCTTTGCCACCTGCACTTCCAAATCGACTGGATCTTCTGTCTCAAGGTCAGGTTTATCACAGTCATTGGCTTTCATAGTATGTTTCATGAAGCACAGGTCTTATGGGACAGAGGTCTCTCTGAGTCAACAATTACTTTGCTTTTAAAAGCTGGGAAATCTGCCTGTTGTAAGGTCTACCATCACACCTCAAGTGAGGATGAACATTTTACCCCAAACTGCTTTTGTTTGCAGTTTGCATTCTTTAGATTAACATTTGGCTTTGAGTACCATCATATCGTAGTCCTGGGATCTTATTTTAAAGACCTCTAACTCCCCCTTCTTTGGTCAAGACTTTTGTACAGGGCTTCTTCTATGTAGCCCATCTTGTAAAGCTTCCTGTGACATTATGAATTCTAAATTTGATTATTTTGGCTCTTCAGAGACAACCTTTTAAACCTCTCAGGGATATGCCACTGTGTAAGAATCCTTTTTGGTCTTAAACAAGGATATGGTAGTTGTCAGGGCTCCCAGGTATGACCAGAGGTGTGTGACTGAAGCAGGGAAACGCAGACCTCAGATATGTTATAAACAATATAATTTATTAACACTAACAGTACAAACATAAACGCAGTGCAATACTAAAACATAATACAGTGCAACCAAACCAAACCAAACCACCCACAGATAACAGTACATACAAGCAAGCGTCGTCAGGCAGGCCGGGTCAATATCAATTGGGCAGGTAGGTACAGGGGGAGCAAGCGGACAATGGTCGGGGTCACAGGCCAGGTTCAGCAGGTAGCAAGCCGCATAGTACAGAGGGTCAGGCAGAGGGATGGTCCGGGTCACAAGCCAGGGATCAGAACAGGTAGCAAGCAGCGTAGTACAGAGGGTCAGACAGAGGGATGGTCAGGGTCACAAGCCAGGATCAGAGCAGGAGAAGTCAGCAAAGGAACAGAAACAGGATGCAGGACAGATACAGGGCCCAGGACAAACACAACACCAAGGCAGAGTCTGCAAGTCTGGCCATCCCTTAAATACACCAGTATCATCAGTTCCAGGTGTTGGCTGAAAGGTTGAGTCTCTGATTGCTGGGAGCACCCGCTGGCCAGCCCTGGTACTGCAGATCAAAAGGCAGGTGAGTCCCACCATTGCTGGCCAGTCCATTCCTAACAGTACCCCCCCCTCAAGGAGCGGCCTCAGGACGCTCCAAACAGTCCTAGCTGGGCAAAATGTTCCACCACCCGGGTCTGGCAACTGGATATCAAAGACTGGCACACCGGGCAGGACTCCGGGCAGCGGCACACCGGGCTGGACTCCGGGCAGAGGCACACCGGGCAGAGGCACATCGGGCAGGACTCCGGGCAGAGGCACATCGGGCAGGACTCCGGGCAGAGGCACATCGGGCAGGACTCCGGGCAGAGGCACATCGGGCAGGACTCCGGGCAGAGGCACATCGGGCAGGACTCCGGGCAGAGGCACATCGGGCAGGACTCCGGGCAGAGGCACATCGGGCAGGACTCCGGGTAGAGGCACATCGGGCAGGACTCCGGGCAGAGGCACATCGGATTACCAGGCGAAGCAGCAGGCAGCGGGCCACCAGGCGGAGTAGCAGGCACCGGGCCCCCGGGCGGGGCGACAGGCACCGGGCCCCCGGGCGGGGCGACAGGCACCGGGCCCCCGGGCAGAGCGGCAGGCACCGGGCCCCCGGGCGGAGCGGCAGGCACCGGGCCCCCGGTCGGAGCGGCAGGCACCGGGCCCCCGGGCGGGGCGGCAGGCACCGGGCCCCCAGGCGGGGCGACAGGCACCGGGCCCCCAGGCGAGGCGACAGGCACCGGGCCCCCAGGAGGGGCGACAGGCATCGGGCCCCCAGGCGGGGCGACAGGCATCGTGCCCCCAGGCGGGGCGACAGGCATCGTGCCCCCAGGCGGGGCGACAGGCATCGTGCCCCCAGGCGGAGCGGCGGGCGCCGGACCCCCAGGCGGAGCGACAGGTCTCGGGCCCTCAGGCGGAGCGGCGGGCGCCGGACCTCCAGATGGAGCGACAGGTCTCGGGCCCTCAGGCGGAGCGGCGGGCGCCGGACCCCCAGGTGGAGCGACAGGTCTCGGGCCCTCAGGCGGAGCGGCAGGCGCCGGACCCCCAGGCGGAGCGACAGGTCTCGGGCCCTCGGGCGGAGCGGCGGGCGCCGGACCCCCAGGAGGAGCGACAGGTCTCGCGCCCTCAGGCGGAGCGGCGGGCGCCGGACCCCCAGGTGGAGCGACAGGTCTCGGGCCCTCAGGCGGAGCGGCGGGCGCCGGACCCCCAGGCGGAGCGACAGGTCTCGGGCCCTCAGGCGGAGCGGCGGGCGCCGGACCCCCAGGAGGAGCGACAGGTCTCGGGCCCTCAGGCGGAGCGGCGGGCGCCGGACCCCCAGATGGAGCGATAGGTCTCGGGCCCTCAGGCGGAGCGGCGGGCGCCGGACCCCCAGGAGGAGCGACAGGTCTCGGGCCCTCAGGCGGAGCGGCGGGCGCCGGACCCCCAGGAGGAGCGACAGGTCTCGGGCCCTCAAGCGGAGTGGCAGGTGCCGGACCCCCAGGCGGAGCGACAGGTCTCGGGCCCTCAGGCGGAGCGACAGGTCTCAGGCCCCCAGGCGGGGCGGCGGGCGCTGGACCCCCAAGCGGAGCAACAGGTCTCGGGCCCCCAGGCGGAGCGGCGGGCACCGAGACACCAGGCACGACAGTGGGCTCCGAGTCAACTGGTATGACCGCAGGCACTGGGTCAGACATTGGATGGTCTGGCTGGACAGCGGGCATCGGGTCACCAGGCATCAGGTCATTTGGCTCGACAGCGGGCACCGCGTCATCTGGCAAGGCAGTGGGCTCCGAGTCAACTGGTATGACCGCGGGCACTGGGTCAGACATTGGATCGTCTGACCGGACAGCGGGCATCGGGTCACCAGGCATCAAGTCATTTGGCTCGACAGCGAGCACCGCGTCATCTGGCAAGGCAGTGGGCTCCGAGTCAACTGGCATGACCGCGGGCACCGGGGCAGACATTGAATCGTCTGGCTGGACAGCGGGCATCGGGTCACCAGGCATCAGGTCATTTGGCTCGACCGCGGGCACCGCGTCATCTGGCAAGGCAGTGGGCTCCGAGTCAACTGGTATGACCGCGGGCACTGGATCAGACATTGGATCGTCTGACTGGACAGCGGGCATCGGGTCACCAGGCATCAGGTCATTTGGCTCGACAGCGGGCACCGCGTCATCTGGCAAGGCAGTGGTCTCCGAGTCAACAGGCACGACAGTGGGCACCGGGTCATCAGGTACCGGATTGTCTGGCTCGACAGCGGGTCATCAGGTATGACAGCGGACACTAGGTCACCAGGCATCAGGTCATTTGGCTTGCCAGCGGGCACCGCGTCATCTGGCAAGGCAGTGGGCACCGAGTCACCAGGTACGACAGCGGGCTCTGAGTCAATTGGCACGACAGCGGGCACCGGATCAGGTACCGGATCATCTGGATCAACAGCGGGCATCGAGTCAACTGGCCTAATAGGATCGTCAGGCTGGATCAGTTCATCATGCTGGGTAGAGGCATTAGGCCGAGTAGAGGCTTCAGGCCGAGTAGAGGCATCAGGCCGAGTAGAGGCATCAGGCCGAGTAGAGGCATCAGGCCGAGTAGAGGCTTCAGGCCGAGTAGAGGCTTCAGGCTGAAGAGAGGCATCAGGCCGAGTACAGGCATCAGGCCGAGTACAGGCATCAGGCCGAGTAGAGGCTTCAGGCCGCGTAGAGGCTTCAGGCTGAGGAGAGGCTTCAGGCCGAGTAGAGGCATCAGTCTGAACCACGGAAGGCAGGCTCACCGGTTTGGATACTGGCAGGATGGTATTGGTTGGAAAGAATTTTCGCTTTTTTCTGGTTTTAACTACTGGAGCACTGCAAGTAAACGCAGGTCTGCAAACGAATGGAGCAGCTGGAGACAGAGAAGAACTGGAGGATGGAACAGGAGAGGGAGCAGTTGCTACAGAGGGCTTTTTTACAGGGTTAAAGGCAGGATAGGTGCAGCGAGTGGGAACAGGGTACTGGCATGCGGTAGATAGCCAAGTATACTGGGCTGTAACTGGAGGAGCTGGTGGGAATACAGGAGTAGAGTTAGAAGCAGGACTGGGTCTTTGTAAGCTGACTGAGGCTGGGTGCAACAAATCTGTCCATGTCTGCAGTAGGGGTTGAACAAAGCTGAGCTTACACAAAGTCTGTCTGGTCAATGACTGCACTGCGTTTATACAATCTCTCAGTGTCTGTGGTGAACATGTGGAATAACGCTCCAGAAAGTAACCCACATCATCCTCTAATAACCACACCAGGGACTCTACCTGGTCTGCACTAAATGGTGGCAAAAATTCATCCCTGCATTCGGGGGAACCAGATGAAACCAACTCTGCACAAACCTCAATCAATGGCTGCACCTCAGAGAACACTGTGCCCTGATCTACTAGAACATGAGCGAGCCGTATACATTCTAGCAATTCATCCCGGGTATACTCCTTCAGAGTTTGATAAGCATACTCCCTGTCATCAAACACTAGCAGATATAAATACTCAACCTCCTCAAGATCCATCCTTCCCATCAACAAGCCAAGATGGCTTCCCTGTGCAGCCACTTCTGGTCAGGATTGGCCTTGGTGTAATGTCAGGGCTCCCAGGTATGACCAGAGGTGTGTGACTGAAGCAGGGAAACGCAGACCTCAGATATGTTATAAACCAGCGTTTTTCAACTAGTGTGCCGTGAGATATTGTCTGGTGTGCCGTGGGAAAAATTGAAATTTCATCCGTAACATAGACCTTTTAATCCGGCCCGCGGAGCGTGATACTGTCAGGATGATCTGTCCCCCTCGACGTATCTGCGCATGTGCCGGAGATCGCCGATCGGCTGCTAATGCCTGAAACTGGCACATGCGCAGATACGTCGAGGGGGACAGATCCTCATAGGAGACAGATTTTCATGCTACACCGGAACGGCGCGGGAAGACGGCGAGAGGAACGCGCGGAGCAAAGGTAAGTGAATTGACACAGGGGGGGCTTGGGGACTTAATATGGGGGATGAATTACTATGGGGGATGAATTACTATGGGGGATGAATTACTATATGGGGGATGAATTACTATGGGGGATGAATTACTATGGGGGATGAATTACTATGGGGGATGAATTACTATATGGGGGATGAATTACCATGGGGGATGAATTACTATATGGGGGATGAATTACTATATGGGGGATGAATTACCATGGGGGATGAATTACTATATGGGGGATGAATTACTATATGGGGGATGAATTACTATAGGGGGAATGAATTACTATAGGGGGGATGAATTACTATATGGGGGATGAATTACTATGGGGGATGAATTACTATATGGGGGATGAATTACTATGGGGGATTAATTACTATATGGGGGATGAATTACTATGGGGGATGAATTACTATATGGGGGATGAATTACTATGGGGGATGAATTACTATATGGGGCATTAATTACTATGGGGGATGAATTACTATATGGGGGATGAATTACTATGGGGGATGAATTACTATGGGGGGATGAATTACTATATGGGGGATTAATTACTATGGGGGATGAATTACTATATGTGGGATGAATTACTATGGGGGATGAATTACTATATGGGGGATGAATTACTATGGGGGATGAATTACTATGGGGGATGAATTACTATATGGGGGATGAATTACTATGGGGGATGAATTACTATGGGGGATGAATTACTATATGGGGGATGAATTACTATAGGGGATGAATTACTATATGGGGGATTAATTACTATGCTTACTATGGGGGAATATTACTATACTTACTATGGATGACACATACACATCATTCATCTACTCTTGGTCCGGCCCCCGGGTCCAATTATAAAATACTTTATTATTTCATAATAAAGTAATTATAAAATAATTTCTTTGTGTTTGATTCCTATTCAAGAGAATTACTTTATATATAGTCAATATAGGCACAGAGGTAAATTTTTTTAACATTTTCTAATGGTGGTGTGCCTCGTGATTTTTTTCATGAAAAAAGTGTGCCTTTGCACAAAAAAGGTTGAAAAACACTGTTATAAACAATATAATTTATTAACACTAACAGTACAAACATAAACGCAGTGCAATACTAAAACATAATACAGTGCAACCAAACCAAACCACCCACAGATAACAGTACATACAAGCAAGCGTCGTCAGGCAGGCCGGGTCAATATCAATTGGGCAGGTAGGTACAGGGGGAGCAAGCGGAGAATGGTCGGGGTCACAGGCCAGGTTCAGCAGGTAGCAAGCCGCATAGTACAGAGGGTCAGGCAGAGGGATGGTCCGGGTCACAAGCCAGGGATCAGAACAGGTAGCAAGCAGCGTAGTACAGAGGGTCAGACAGAGGGATGGTCAGGGTCACAAGCCAGGATCAGAGCAGGAGAAGTCAGCAAAGGAACAGAAACAGGATGCAGGACAGATACAGGGCCCAGGACAAACACAACACCAAGGCAGAGTCTGCAAGTCTGGCCATCCCTTAAATACACCAGTATCATCAGTTCCAGGTGTTGGCTGAAAGGTTGAGTCTCTGATTGCTGGGAGCACCCGCTGGCCAGCCCTGGTACTGCAGATCAAAAGGCAGGTGAGTCCCACCATTGCTGGCCAGTCCATTCCTAACAGTAGTATTGAAACCTAGAGTTACCTCTCAGCCACTGTATCCATTGGAAAGACAGAGTCTCTTTTTGTCATGCCTGGCAGTCAATCTGACTCTCTTTTTGTTGTCCCCTGACTTCTTATTCCACCATTTTTCTATGGTTCATATAGATCATTGTTTACAGAATGTGAACACTTAAAAAGCTGTGTGCAGGCAGGCTATTTATTACAGAAGAGTATATTACGCAACTGGCCAGGGACCTTGCGGACATTGGATCATTGGAGAGGTGGTATGTATTATTTTAATTCTGCTTTAAGGACAAGTCTTCAGCTCTTTTAATCAAGGCTCCCTGTACTATGTCTGTGAGTGCCTCGTGCTTTTAGGCATCTGGAAACTTTTGGAAAATTTGCAAGGCTGTCACCTGGTTTTCTGTTCAAAAGTTTTACTAGGTGAATGTTCAGGTTTCACCTGATGCCAGATTTGGGCATATGATTCTTCAGGCAGCTCTTTCAAGTGCCCCAGTTTTCATCTGTTTATTTGTGGCCATGTTGGCTTTTTCTTTGCTGTGTTAATTTACCCCCTCAGTTGGACTGCTTTTGGACATACCAATTGTCTCAGACTTAATCTTTCGTCCATTAATGACCAATAAAGAAAACAAGATTTTTTTGTATATACCATAATGTTTGTTTCTTTGTGTTCATTTAGGGACTTGGGTCCTGCCCCTCTGTGTTTGTGACCTGCTCCTAATTACTGCTTTTCTACAAAACAGAAGCATATTGGGAGTGGGGAGGTTCTATCTGGCTGGCCAACAGCACGGCAAGATTAAACCCTCACACTGGTACAGCTAAGTACTTGGACCACTGTCCTAAACTCTCACATAAATTCTATAGAGAACCACTAGCAGGCACATTATACCACATGTATCATGCATGCTTGTTGTTCAAGGAACTGATGTGATGTAATTTGTAGGGTCAGAAAATAATTTTGTTCACATGATGCCAAATGGGTTACAGTTGACTGGTGTTGTTGAAGGTTACATAGTTACATAGAAATTGAAAAAAAAAACATATTCATCAAGCTCAGCCAGAGTAATCTGCTGCCATAGCAGTTTTGATACACCTCAGGTGTAAAAGCCATTTTCTTGTGCTTGCAGAAAAGAATTACTCCAGCCTGTTCCTTTGTCCTACTTTACCAAGACTTAGAGGAACCAAATCATTAATTGCTGATGGCAGACACTTCCTAATGGCCTAATTTGGAATCTTCTAGCTAATAAATTCTTGCTTCCCCCAGCAGGAAATGAAATGTTTATGCAAAGATCATTCCATAATAAGCAGGCAGTGAGCGCACAGACGCAATTCAGATCTCTCAAAAAAGATGGAGGACCTGTCCAGACCAGATAGAAATAATTAAAGCAGGAAGGAGGTGACATTTCATGCATGTAAGAGCCGTAATTGCACTCAGAATATTTCATATGGGTGTATGGGGAGGAGAAGGATTTAGCCGAAGTAAAAACCCCTCAGGGAATGTTCCCAAGGACTTGTGTGAAATAATAGATTTCGAGATTCTGAATTTCATTTACTCCACTTCTTCAAATTCCAAAAAAGTTTAATACGGTGGGGAGGCTGATAAGTGTAATGTTGGCCTTGCTTCATTTCATAGGGCTGCAAATCCCAGGAGCCTTGCAATCAGTATGCCAAAAAAAAATCCTGCTTGGGCCTAACCACTGGGAGCTATTAGAGTGATAAAATGACGGCAGATGAAGAGCCAGCAGTCCATCTCATGGAGTCCAAGAAAGAGTATTAATAATTCAATTTCATCTCCCCGGAATATTTACCACTTAAAGGAAAACTGTAGCATAGTCTTAGTATGATTGAGTCACCATTGCAATGTAACTGAAAGTTTGCTGAGACGGTCACTTTTTTAATTGCCATTTCATATTTTGATTATTGTATTTCACAAACAGAATTATAAATACACCCTCTAGTGGTCAGCTGCATTTCAGAAAATGATCAGTCTCCCTTTTTAAATTGTATTTCTACTTTTACAGCCTAATTGGGATAACACCTACTAGTTACATGTTCCCATTCACATAGCATAACTTAAAAAAAAAAACACAAACAAAAATTGAAGCTTACCTTTTTTTTTATTCTAGACCTTCTAGCAAGGAAAAATCCTAGGTAGTTTCTGTGTTTATGGAGGTCTTGGCAGTTTCCATATTCAACCCTGCTTGTACTGTGCAAGTAGATCTTCATTATCAACTGCAATTAGATAGAAACACTGTCTGTCTTAACAAAGGGTTAAAGGTGTAGAGGCTTGGCTTTTTCCATTGTATGTTAATAAGGACAGAATTAGGACAGGTTCACTCTAACATTGTTCAAAAAACCTTTCAGTCAGCCATGGCTCCTCCTCCTGAGACCTAAAAGGTAAGAAATATTTTACATTTGTTTTATGTACTGTATGCCATGTGAATGGGAATATATGACAAACATATAGTGGGTTTTTTTACCAGGTCATATTTGACTGCCACTGTGGATCTCTCTTCTTGAAAAGTAGGCAGATTAGGAGCGCAGGTTTCACTCCTTTTTCTGATCCCATTGCTTGTGCCAGGCCAGGGACTCAAAAGGTATTAAACCTAGCTAGGCAGCTAGCATTTTCACATGATCAGCACATGCTCTCTTACTTTACAGTAAATCTGTCACAAGAGTGACGCAGTCGGACTTCTGAAAGTGGAGTTCCACCAGTTTTTTCAAGTTTACTTCATAATGTTCCTTATTGTAGTACATATATAGTTCAGTATTTTTAAGGTTTACATACCTTTTTTCTTTATTCAACCAGCACTTCCATAGTACCTTGCTACGGCGAGGTACGTCATCTTCGGTCACCCGTTGTTACGAATCAATGAGCATCCCCTGCTTGTAGCATCACGTTATTTCAAAACCGGAAATGACGTGATGCCAGGCGGAGACAAGCACCATTTTTAAATAGGGAAATCTTTCCCTTTTTTATGCCAACCTGTTCTAAACAGATTGCGCCACGCACTGTCCCTACTGTGCATGCACAAGATCGAGAGGTGAATGCTGGGATAGCCAGCAGCCCCTAATCCAGGAAGTGCACAGTAGCGGGCTTCAGATGCCCACATCTATCATGGAACCTGCCTGCTTCCAAGATCCATGTAAGAAAATTTACAATATTTACATAACGAGCACGATTTAATCCTTGACAGTAGTGTCATATTTAACTGCAGGTTGTAATAATTACAGGGGAGCTGTTTATTAAAAAAAAAAAATCTATGGGGACTGGAAATTCGCTTTAAAGCGGAGCTCCACCCAAAAGGGGAATTTCCGCTTTAAAGACTGGTCCCCCGCTCCCCATTAAGGATTGGCACCTTTGGGGAGCGGGTACCCAAAACTGATAGGTACCCGCTCCCACTTCCGCTGCAATCGCCTAGGCGATTGGAAGCAGAAGTTGTCCTCCTACCCTCCCTCCCTCTGGGACACATGACAGGTCCCAGAAGACTACTGGGCCATTCAGAAAGCGCAGTGCTACTCGCACATTTGCAGTGGGCACCCGGCTGTGAGGCCACAAGCTGTCACAGCCAGGTGCCCACACTGAGGATGCCGGTACCTGGAACACCAGACGGTCAGTGAAACAGGCTGCGGGGAGGACACCGCAGGATCGAGGGACAGGTGAGTGCTTGTTTTTTTAAAAGTCAGCAGCTACTGTTTTTGTAGCTGCTGACTTTTATTTTTTGAAAGTGTGAGTGGAACTCAGCTTTAAAAAAGGAAATACAAAATGATGCATGTGACTGTTCAGCCAGCAGGTGGAGAGCTTGGCTCCCTATCACATGTTTAACAGGGAACCCTTAACTGATTGGCTAAAAACCAGCCCACTGTTCACAGAGTTTAATAGCAAATACTAAAATAACACTGAAATAACATAACAAAGAGTCAGGGGAGTGACTTTTCTCTTTTCTGTCCACCTCCTGGCCTGCTCTGTCAGAATAGAGTCATATGGAGATTCAATTAGATAGAGACATTCACAAAGGAAGCAGCTTCCACTGCCTTCCACTGTACTGTCTCTTTACAGAATACAAACTGTTCTGTCCTGGCTTCACCACTGTATAAAATCTTCATCTAGAAGTCAAATTTTTTGTACACATGATCAAAAAGGTATGAAACTTCTAATTATAAACATACAAAAAATATACAAATATCCTTTTTATTTTCTGTTTAATCAACAGTATAGGTAAAATACCTGCTAATGCAGACACTTAAAAGGTACCTGTGTGAATCTTCACATCTCTTCATAATCGGAAGCCCTTAAACTTCATTGTCTCATTTATATGTACATTTAGCCCGGGAGCACACCAATGCGGTGCAGGAAACACTGCAAATCCTGTGCATTTCCCACACTGCATTGCGTTCATTCGATCTGGTGTGGATGTCAATGATAAATTAATGACACCCCAAAACAGATTAGAAAACGCAATGAAATTGCCAGAAATCACATTGCATGGGTGAGAATGCCCATGCGATGCAATTCAGGTGCAGATTTAAAAAAGGGTCCTGCACCTTTCTGGTGCAGATGCAATGCAATTTGAGCAACACAAAATGTATAGCTCAAATCGCACCACACAGACATTTACATGTAATTCGCACATAGATGCGGTGCGATTGCTGTGGGAATTACATGTGGTGTCCCGCACCGCATAGTGCGTACCCAGGCTTAGTACTTTAGGAGCCAAATTGGGATGACACCTACTTTATATTTCTTACATGTTCCCATAACTTTTAAAAGAATATTGAAAATGCTGCTGAAAAGATTGGCCATACATGAGTCATTTCCTTCCTACTTCCTGGATCATGGAATCCCTCCCACTGCGCTATTGTATTCTAACAGCAGGGAGACTTTCTCTCTGTCAAAATACACTAAGTACAGTGCCATCATCCATATACAGAAAGCGAAGGCACAATTTGAATTATTTTTAGGTATGCTAAGTGAATGAGAACACAACAATGTGGGGGGTTTCTAAATTTGACTGGAAAGATGGAAGTACATTTTAAAACGAAACTTTGCGAATTAGACAAAATCTATCCTTGGCCCCCCTCCCTGAACTGCGAAGGTTAAAATGCTTGTTTTATCAAGAAATGCAGGGATAAGGTGTAATGCTTACCTTATTATTGGCTTTTTCAGGCTTCCTACATCCATGTGACCAGTCCACCACTATCACCCCTCTAGGGCGGTCTCAGCTGCGGTCACATGCTCTCCTACACAATGTACAATACACAGTTACTACCTCTGCACTATACATGATGACAGCGAGGAGCTGCCTACAGCAGGGGTATTGAATTAAAATTCATTGAGATCCAACCAGTAAAATGTTCTTCCAACAGAGGTCCGAACCACATTTTTTTTCCAGCCATGTCCTACTGTATATCACAATCCCTATACTTCAGTGTCTTCAGTATCCCCCTACATGTCACAGTCCCCCACTTCACATCAGTTTCACCTTCACAGTAGTGTTCTCAGGCCCCTTGCACATCACACCCACCCCTTTGCAGTAGTGTACTGAACCCCCTTCACATCACACACTTCCCTTATTTTCAGCAGTCCTCAACCCCCCCTTCAGATCATCACCCCCAACCCACACTACTGTCCTCTGCCCCCTTCACATCTGTCCCCCACAGTACTGTCCTCTGCCCCTTCACATCATCCCTTGTAGAGCTGTGCCCCCTTGACATCCCTCCACAGCACTGCCCCCCCCCATTACATCTCCCTCCCCAAAGCACTGTCCTCCCCCACATCTCTCCCAACAGCACTGCCCAATCCCCTCACATCACAAATCCCCCCAAAAGTAGTGTTCTCTGACCTTTTCACATCAATCCCCCCCCACACACACACACACACACACACACACAGCACTGCCCCCTTCACACACACACACACCGCCAGTAGTATACTCTACCCTCCTGACATCAACCTCACCCCCCACTTCACATCCCTACCCCATAGTACTGTCCTCTGCCCCTTCACATCCCCCCACCACAACACTACCCCCCCTTTACATCTCCCCATCCACAGCATTGCCCCCCCTGTCAGCAAAGTGGACAGTGGGAGACAGAACATTTCTGGAGTGAGTGTGGATTAACTGCACAATATTGAACAGAGCGCGTGAGCGGGGGCTGTCATAACATTTCTGGGTCGGATTCGGGAAGTACAGCACAGCATTAAATAGAGTGCTGGGTTAACTTTTTGTATTAACCAGCAGTTGATTTGCTGCTAGGACCGCCCTGCTTCCAATCAGCCGCTGGTTGACCTAAAAAGTTAACCCCAGCAGCTCCCTCGCTCTATTCAACTCTGTGCTGTGCTTCCCACATCCGACCCAGAAATGTTATCACAGCTCCCGCTCACGTGCTCTGTTCAATACTGTGCTGTTATTCCACACTTGTTCTGTCTCCTGCTGTCCATTCTGTTGTTATAACAGTGGCAGAGGATGGGGCTAAAAAAGTGGCTCCTAAATGGCGTGACCGGGTCCAGATGAGACAGTGGCAAAGTCTGCATCCGGACCGCGGTCCACCATTTAGTGATGCTTGGCCTACAGCCTTACCAAAGCCTAAAGAGAATAGCCCTGCAAGGATATACATATTTTTTTTAATCGCCAGAGTTCAGCTTTTAAGTGGTAGTAAACTCTTCTTGAATAATTTTACCTACAGGTAAGCTTATAATAAAGTTTACCTGCAGGTAAAATTATTATCTCCTAAACGCGAACCATTTAGGAGATATTAGCCCTTTTTGATATTTGCCGCATACGCATACCCGTGCCGTTCCTTCAGAACACTGTGCCATGGCCCGGGACTCCATCGCACATGCGTGGGAGTGACGTCATCGCGGTTCAGTCATCCAGCTGGCCAGAGCTCGCGAATACAGAAGGAAGACTGGTAAAGATGGAAGTCCTGGGGAGCCAAGACAGCGCTCCGCTGGAGGGCTTTGTTTCAAGGTAAATCCTTTATAATTACTTAATCTCAGTGTAAACAGTAAAGGAAAATGTGAATAAGACCGAAGATAATTTCAGTATATATATTATCATGTTTGGGATAGCATGTTTAAATTTACATTTTTTATTTTAAGTTTAGCACTGTGAAGTGTGTGCGCCACTTTTTCACATTATCACTGTGGGTTTTATATTAAGTCCTTTATAATGTGC
Source organism: Staurois parvus (assembly GCF_062004578.1). Classification (NCBI taxonomy): domain Eukaryota; kingdom Metazoa; phylum Chordata; class Amphibia; order Anura; family Ranidae; genus Staurois; species Staurois parvus. The sequence goes on along the minus strand of NW_028319731.1, from coordinate 24,652 downwards.
TAGTATGCAATGCATACTAGCACATAATACCTTTACCGTGACATATGACAGTCAAGTGAAACATGACAACCTTTACTATTGGTTACCCATCACCTTACCTGGTTACTTTTAGAACTTCATGAAATATTGGGCATCAGATGGGCAATCCCTGCAATATACAGGCAAACAATATACAATCATTACCACACACGAGAAACTGTTACAATACCCAAATGATCAGTGACAATAACTGGGGCCCGATCTGTCTTTACATACCCCCCCCCCTTCCCTTACCTTTACTCTGCGCCTCTGGTTCAGTTGAAGACTGAATTTTGTATCTTCCTCTGCTCCTCTGGCCACACATGTTCTCACTGGCCATGAACACAGCCCACACTAACTTCCACCTGTCTTCTTCTCTACAGTGTCAACCAGTTCCTAATGTCATGTCTCCTGTCAGCCAATTACTAGCTGAGGTAACTCCTGGTGGTACAGAGACCTGGTTATTGTTTTGATTATCTTTATTCTCTGGCAAATCTCCAATGAGTGTCCATCAGAGTGAGGGGGCCAACTTTCCAAACCAAAACTGAGATATGTATAGAGTTCCTAGGTTGCTGGTTAAATAGATCATCTATAGATGCTATAGGTGCCTTTCATTTCTCCATACTATCAAGTTAAAGGTGTGGCAGGCATTTTTAAGAAATCAGATCATAGCCATGATCATGGCATTCACTGTTCAGACCAAGCAACACCGTTCCAGACACCGAGGCTCTCATCCATTGTGGAAATGTCTGGTGCTGGAAAAGGAGACTGTCTATGCTCCTGATAACAAGAAAATAATGGACTGCAGATCGCGCACTGGTTATGTCACTACTTCATATAGGTTGTATTCAACCACACACAGCGTATAGTGTCCGTGCCTGACGCCCTTCACGCCAATGGACATGATCATAGAGATACATTTATAATCATGGCATAATTAACACAAATTAGTGAAATACTGGAAAAATGCATTTGTCATTAGCTAAAAAGGTGAAAAGATGAGAAACGAGAAAAAAGAATTTCCTAATTTCCAATATTCCACACTGTTCAAAGGATCCTTTTGCCATAGACCCAGTTCTTCGACAATGACAGCTTCTAAAGAAGAAATCCATACCAAGGTGAAAAGCAGCAATAAATATTTACAGTGCTACATGATGGGGGAGTTATTTACGTCCTCGGCGATTATCTATGTTTGTTGTGGGTTGTTAACAGATTTGAGTCAGCGATCACCTTAATTTTTCATGTTCGTGTTTGCCAACTACAGCGCCACAAATCATAACCTTTCCCGAAGAAAGAGAGGGAAGAGAGGGCAATTAACACATTTGAGTCTCTCCACATGAAATATTGCAAGTGTTTATCCCAAACAATTTGGAAATGATTATTTGTTTGTCACTGCAATTGCTCTGGAGATGGAGGAAGATTTCATTAACTATAACCTGTGGAAAGCGCCTGATGCCTTGGCAGGTCTTATGAAGTCTCAGGCTACAGCTAAATTCAGAAAAATAGGACAGCTGCAAGCTGATTGCGTGGATTCATCCAATGGTTCCCTGACGATTTTCCACCCGACAGGTAAGGAATTATAACACTGGCCTGTGCCGATACCTACACTCACCGGTCTCATTATTAGATACACTTTGCTAGTACCAGGTTGGACCCCCTTTTGCCTTCAGAACTGCCTTAATTTTTTGTGGCATAGATTCAAATAGGTGTTGGAAACATCCCTCAGAGATTTTGGTCCATATTGACATGAGTTACTGTTGCCTTTCTATCATCTCAAACCAATCTGCCCATTCTCTTCTGACCTTTGACATCAACAAGGCATTTTCATCCACACAACTGCCCCTCACTGGATATTTTCTCTTTTCTGGACCATTCTCTGTAAACGCTAGAGATGGTTGTACGTGAAAATCCCAGTAGATCAGCAGTTCATGAAGTACTCAGACCATCACGTCTGGCACCAACAGCCATGCCACATTCAAAGTCCCTTAAGTCCCTTATCTTCCCCATTCTGATGCTCAGTTTGAACTTCAGCAAGCCGTCTTCACCACATCTAGATGCCTAAATACATTGAGTTGCTGTCATGTGATTGGCTGATTAGCAATTTGTGTTACCAAGCAATTGAACAGATGTACCTAATAAAGTGGCTAGTGAGTGTATATTTTTAAAGAGAACTTACAGTGTATGGCTTCCCCCATAATAAACCAATACCTAATTGGTAGGTGTTTAATGTATTTTTTTGTATCAGACTTCATTTACAAAATAATGGTGGATACAAGAAAAAGCAAGCTGTCCTTTGAAATTGGGTAGGAGACTGTCTAATATCAAAGGACACTTCATTTTATTTCATGTACTTATGTAGTGCTGCCAATTTACGCAGTGCTTTACATAGATATATTATACATCACATCAGTCCCTAGTCCTCAAGGGGTGTACAATCTAAGGTCCCTAACTCACATTCATACATACACATTCTAGGGTCAATTTAGACAGGAGCCAATTAACCTACCAGAATGTCTTTTGGAGTGTGGGAGGAAACCAGAGTACCTGGAGGAAACCCATGCAGGCACAGGTAGAGCATTCAAACCTAGGTGGTGCCATGGCTGGGATTTGAACCAACAACCCTAGTACTGCCAGGCAGAAGTGCTAACAATTTAGCTATTGTGCTGCCCATTTTATTATTTTTTATTCCTCTGCAAGTTTGAAAAATTCACAATTAAGCAGAATTTACACATTTTAAAAAACAGAGAAAAGCAAAGAGCGTCATTGCTGGCCTCCCCTTTTGGAATTGCTTGATTGTCACGCTATACCACTGACTTCAGTAGTTATTCAGTCACTGACCCAGAAAAAGTATAGGAGTTCTGAATTCTCTTTGACTGTCCTGATCTACAAACTCTCTCCAAAAGCATATTTCTAAGACATAATTTCTAATACATAAGTCAATACCCAAACATTAAATTGGGAGAAAAGTCCATTAGGGGAAGCTGCATCAGAAATGTATAAACTGTATAGGTATGATTACACTCTTAACCCAAAACAAACGTAACCTACCAAGTAAGGGAAATAAGAAATGTGCAGTTTTTGCAGTGGGGCAGTCATACAGGTGAAACTCGAAAAATTAGAATATCGTGCAAAAGTTCATTTATTTCAGTAATGCAACTTAAAAGGCAAAACTAATATATGAGATAGACTCATTACATGCAAAGCAAGATAGTTCAAGCTGTGATTTGTCATAATTGTGATGATTATGGCTTACAGCTCATGAAAACCCCAAATCCACAATCTCAGAAAATTAGAATATTACATGTAATCAATAAAACAAGGATTGTACATAGAACCATATCGGACCTCTGAAAAGTATAAGCATGCATATGTACTCAGTACTTGGTTTGGGTCCCTTTTGCAGCAATTACTGCCTCAATGCGGCGTGGCATGGAAGCTATCAGCCTGTGGCACTGCTGAGGTGTTATGGAAGACCAGGATGCTTCAATAGCGGCCTTCAGCTCTTCTGCATTGTTCGGTCTTATGTCTCTCATCTTTCTCTTGGCAATGCCCCATAGATTCTGTATGGGGTTCAGGTCAGGCGAGTTTGCTGGCCAATCAAGCACAGTAATCCCACGGTCATTGAACCAGGTTTTGGTGCTTTTGGCAGTGTGGGCAGATGCCAAGTCCTGCTGGAAAATGAAGTCGGCATCCCCATAAAGCTCGTCTGCGGAAGGAAGCATGAAGTGCTCCACAATCTCCTGGTAGACGGCTGCGTTGACCCTGGACTTAATGAAGCACAGTGGACCAACACCAGCAGATGATATGGCTCCCCAAATTAACATAGACTGTGGAAACTTCACACTGGACTTCAGGCATCTTGCAGTGTGTGCCTCTCCATTCTTCCTCCATACTCTGGGTCCTTGGTTTCCAAATGAAATGCAAAAGTTGCTCTCATCAGAAAAGGGGACTTTGGACCACTGAGCAACAGACCAGGTCTGTTTTTCTTTAGCCCAGGTAAGACGCTTCTAACGTTGTTTGTTGTTCAGGAGTGACTTGACAAGAGGAATACAACATTTGAAGCCCATGTCCAGGATCCGTCTCTGTGTGGTGGCTCTTGATGCACTGACTCCAGCCTCAGTCCACTCCTTGTGAAAGTCCCCAACACTTTTGAATGGCCTTTTCCTGACAATCCTCTCCAGGCTGTGGTCATCCCTGCTGCTTGTGCACCTTTTTCTTCCAAACTTTTCCCTTTCACATAACATTCTATTAATGTGCTTTGATACAGCACTTTGGGAACATCCAACTTCTTTTGCAATTACCTTTTGAGGCTTTCCCTCCTTATGGAGGGTGTCAATGATGGTTTTCTGCACAACTGTCAGGTCAGCAGTCTTTCCCATGATTGTGATTCCTACTGAACCAGACTGAGAGACCATTTAAAGGCTCAGGAACCCTTTGCAAGTGTTATGGCTTAATTATCTGATTAGAGTGGGACACTTTGAGCCTAGAATATTGCACCTTTTCACAATATTCTAATTTTCTGAGATTGTGGATTTGGGGTTTTCATGAGCTGTAAGCCATAATCATCACACTTATGACAAATCACGGCTTGAACTATCTTGCCTTGCATGTAATGAGTCTATCTCATATATTAGTTTCACCTTTTAAGTTGCATTACTGAAATAAATGAACTTTTGCACGATATTCTAATTTTTTGAGTTTCACCTGTATATAGCATTTGGTAGCATATTTGCTACACTGCATGCTTGATGTATTGTAATGCTGTAATTGTGCTATGCTCTAACTATGATAGTTTGTTGTTAAAGCACAACACCCAATAAAAATGAACATCCTATAGGTAGGTGCAGTCTTCTTTCTCCACTGCAGGTGGTACTCAACCACAGTGGTATTGCAGGCGAAAAGGAAGTCAGGAGGAATCTGTTCCTCTTTGGTTTCCTGGGTCACTAAAGAAGTGATCCGGTTGGATGCTGCCACCACATGTGACTCTGGTGGCCATCTTGGGTCAGGAAGAGTCTATTTAAGACCCTGGCTCCTGGGCTTGGCGAACATTTTGCGAGTGGACAGGGCAGAGACAAGTTATCCAACTGTCAGGGAGAGTGTATAGTGGTAGGAAAAGGTTCTGGACAAGTCAGGACAGGCTAGGGACACACTATCCTTTCCAGGAATCCTCCCAACTGGGCATAGACCGGCCAAGCTGCATTCTACCCTCAAAGACAGATGCTGTCAGCACAACAGGACCTGCTCTGCAATATTGTTCCTAACTGTGAGTGCTCCCAGTTGGGTGTCTTCCCGCTGGGCTGTTTGTATCCCTGGACTGTGACTTCAATATAAGTTCTGTTATTTGTAACTAGACTCTGTGTGTTTACTGCTGTCACACCACACTGCACCCACCCACAAGCTTATGAAAAGGTGAAATAAAAATAACAACTTTTGCTGCAATATTTACTTAAAGTGGAAAAAACTGTATCTGAGCACCACAAACTAAAAAAGCAAATAATTCATTTTTAATATTTAAAACAAATGTACCTATCCATCCATGTCTCCATGCTTTATTTTGCTGAGAAAACACTTTGAAAGACAGCTCCCTAGCATTTCTAGCCAAGGCCATCTTGAGTAAGGGCAGATGATTCATGTAGTATTTACTTGCTGAAATCCATCTGCCCTTAACTCAGGCATGAAGGCCAGAGGGTGAAAGCCCCTCCTCATTTATCCAGATAAAAGAAACAAAATGCTCATGAAGACTCCTGGGATGTATGACATAATTTTTGCCTAGGCCATAAATCAGGAAGCAAGAAAAAGAGAGGAAGGCGCCTTTAAGTGCAGTATTGACAATTTATTCAGTAAACAATGGAAAATTTGCACTTACAAGATAAACAGTTAAAAAGACTCATCGTGTGGTAATTAGATCCAGGTGGGACATCCAGCCGTCCAGCAGCAGGTCTGAAGAAGGAGCCTATTGAGCATGCTCCGAAATGCATTACCGCCCCCTTCACCTGCTACTTCTGACTCTGCTCTCCAAGCTTCATTTTTGATGCACAGGCAGATCCTGGACTCTACTTCCTGATCCTATAGGCATAGTTTGCTGCTGCGTGGCTGGATGTCCCACCTGGATCTAATTACCACACGATGAGTCTTTTTAACTGTTTATCTTGTAAGTGCAAATTTTCCATTGTTTACTGAATAAATTGTCAATACTGCACTTAGAGGCGCCTTCCTCTCTTTTTCTTGTTACTGCATTAGAGCCTTGCTTCCACTCTAAGAAAAGCTGCCTCAGTGTTACTGCTCCCATCCATCCATCCCTGATATCCATCTGGCACCTTTATCTTACAGCTACAGAGGTTGGGCTCCAACAAGCGTGCCCTATATAATATACATTTTCATAAATCAGGAAGCATCTGAACTAATGTAAAAAAAAAAAAAGCTTAAAACAAGTAAATATAATTTACCTTTCTACCAATTTACTAATGCTAGCAGCATAAGGATTGTTAATGTTGGCGGAAAGACTTTGTTCTGCTTTAAAATCTAGAGCTCCCCACCTCAGTACTTCTTTTTTGCCCCTTGATGTCTACAGTCTGATGGCCGACATCATTCAGCCCCTGTTTTTCAGGTCAGGCTGTCATTGACCCTCCTCATCCTGTGACTGGTCAGTGAAAGGAGAAGCAGAATATAGATGAGCTCATCCTTCTGTCACTCTGCTCTCTCCTTCTATTAGCACATCTCCTCTCAACACATAATCTGATTGTCTCCTCTTCCCTTTCAAACTCAAGGCCTGCTGTATAGGGACTGCAAGAAATCACATTCAGGTACCCACACTGCTTGCATTTAAAAAATACTTTTAATGGTGTATTGATGATTACAGAGCCACATTAATTTGTGTTTTTTATAACTGCCTGGAGTTCATCTTTAAAACCAAAATGTATAACTGTACAAGAAGATGTCCCATCTATATGTTATTCTGAAAATAATAAGAATCAATAAAAGTGAGATGTATAAACTGCCCAGTAAAATCCTCAGTAGCAGTTTCTGCCTGTGCTGGAGAAGCAGCAACCTCACTGAATGATTCTTTTTATGACATTTTTATGGCTGTGCTGCTTCAGGCATTGCTCTGCAGCTGTAAAGAGTCTCAGCCACTGCAACATTAAAACAACGTATAAGCAATTTCAGCTGAAGATCAGTAAAAAATAAATAAAAAAAAACAATGTGCGTTACGGTACAAAAAATAGAGCAGAAGCGATTTTTCCTGCACTGTTGGTCTATTCAAAATGCATTTAACATGCGTTGCAGCACGTTACTGCAATGTCGGTGTGAACAGGCCCTAATAGTATCAAAATATTTATTGAGTCAGAGTTAGGTCTCTTGAGTACAAGCAAAAAAAATGCTGTGTTTGTAGCCGTGCAGATTTTTTTTTATGGATCTGAACACAGGTGCATTGTTGTCTATAGGACAATACACACAGCTAATGAGTATGATTCATAATGCTTTGATGTGTTCAGAGCCATAAAAAAGTAAAAGTAAATGTCATATGCATGTATACAAAAGTAAATACCAATGTAAGCGTGTAATTTGAAACATTGGCAGCTAGACAAGGAAGAAGAATCTTACATGTGTATATGATCTTGCGCCTGTATGCCTGTACACACAAGGTCTATACGGAACATCACTTGCATTTTTTACTCAAGACATTTCTGCCAGCCTCTTTCAGCAAGATCCTATGGAAAAAGATCAGTAACTCCTTATTTACACAAGTACTGAGGCCAGTATTCCACAAATGAGCCATGTGTTTATGCGACTTGTGCTGCCAAGTGTAGGTGTAAGGGGATGCAGCAGCTGCACACTGCCTGCTTTTGGAGCTGTAAACCCGCACCTGCATGCCTGTACTGACCAGCGACTGTGTCTGTGCAGTCACTGCGCTCCATACACTTGCATGGGCTGCCTGCAGGCAGTACCTGGCGACATAAGCACACGGCTTGTTCACAGGTCCATTTGAACAAGGCCTTATTAAAATGTCTGTGTATTCTCCAGTGTCAGTTATTATAAGGCAGACTGAAGTTCCAATGAGTGTTTCCTAAGGGGCTGGTTCATACTTCCTGCATTGTAAAACGCCATGTTTTACCATGCAGAGTGTTGGTACTGGTAGGCATTCTGGCAGGCCATGCCTTGCACTTTTCAAACGCAGAGCTCTGTTCACTTTTTTTTTAAATTTATATCTATGTACCACAACTATGCAACAGCCGCATGTATTCAGGTGCAGTTAGCTAGTCCACCACTAGGTGGCTCTGTTCCAGAACAGTGTCTGGTTACAGAATACTATGTCATCAGGTGATGTCATAGGCAGGGGTGGACTGACAACTCATGGGGCCCCTGGGCAATAGGGGATCATGGGGCCCCTGTGTCCTTGCCCACACTCAAAGCACAACCAAAAAAAGCCTATAAAAGGCACCAGGGGCATTTCATGGAGCCCCCTATTGACCCCGGGCAGTGCCCAAGTGCTCAAATGGTCAGTCCGCCCCTGGTCATAGGTGAGTCAGTACCTAGTTATAAGCCAGGTTGGGAGGGCTCCTAGAGCAGTTGGACCATGGAAGCCAAATTCCTAACAGCTATGCATATGCAGATAGCACATGGGGCCCTGGGCAGGTCTGGATAGACCTGTACCCAGAAGAGCTGACTGTAAACTTCCTGACCCTTATGGAGGTAGGGGCTAGAAGGGTCTCCAGGACAAGAGTTCCCTGAAGTGAGGCTATCCCCTTCAAGGGTTTCAGGAGAGGTGTAACTATAGAGGAGGTGGCTGCAGAGACCCTATTCCAGTGAGTACTAATGACCCTGGGTGGAGGGAAAGACAGGAAAGTTAGCTGACTTCAAGTGTTACTAAACCCAGGACCCTGCATTCATTTTCTCTGGTTTCCCACAGTACACAGGACATGGAAATGCAATTATTTTAGTAAATTTAAAATGCTAAAAACCTTTTCTCATCAGCATTATTTAGCAGTCTTGTTACTTCTATCAGTGTCTGGCCGTGCACTGATTAAAGCTTGTAGGAGGAGTTTTCATTCTGCTCCATCCTATGAGGCTGCATAACCCCTGACCCTCTGGACAGTGCTGATTGGCCCTGTGACGATCACATGCACCCTCCCAAAGAGAAAAAAAGCAATTCACACTTAACTGAGCTTGTGCACATTGACTCCTAGAGCTCTGTACTATCAGCAGATGCATTGGGGATAGTAGAAGAAGGGGAGGATCAGAGAAGACAGGATCAAACAGCCTTTTTATACAATGCAGAGGATTAACCCCTTAGGTTCCACAGTGAGTATAACAAGCATGATTCACAGCATATACAGACTGATTTTACTGTTGTAGGTTTAATAACACTTTAAAGTACTGCTTGATGCTTTCATATGTGACTACTGCAGGCCATCCACTAAATGTGATTGACAATGTACTGTCAAGTGACCCCAGATAGTATGTTGATGTGATGTGACTGTCTGTTCCATTTTCCAAATACCACCTGTAAAGTGCAGCAACCCTATTTTGTTGACCTTCCTTCCATTGGGGTTATAAAGGTCAATAGCCAGGAATGGAAGAGGAGGAGGCCTCTGGCATGAAGTGGGCACAGATGGTGGAGGGTACAGTATTCTTGGCGCCAGCATCTAGCCAATCGCAAGCCCCCACTTACGTGCAATATGCATACGTCAGAGAGAAACAGAGGTGGAAAAATGAAGAGGTTGCAGATTTCCGTACCGCACCACAGCTCACCCAGAGGCTGCGATTAAGTGTGAACAGTGCGCCTAGACAAATAATTGTTTCCTGTGTGCCATTGCGGAGATCAGCATTTTTCTAATATGGAAGTACACAGGTCTCCACACAAATGTGACGAAAAGTGCCTCCATCTTCTCATTAGTCACCTGCATTGCAATGAACATCATTATTGAAAATGTTACATTGAAATGAGAACGGTTACATGCCAAACAAAAGCGCAATCTTCGCTCCAGGCTTTGATTGTTGTTTTTGAAGACGGTAATCTCAAACACACACAATATAACAATTTAACCGCGGAAACTGTTGCCATCCAATACAATCAGCGCAGTTGTGCTGCTGTTTCGCCTTTCAAATTTAACTACAGGGACTAAATACAGCAGGTACAGAGTGATTACAGCTGCTCCACTTTAAACAGCATTTCTGCGGTGTCTGTAATTGGAAACGCCATGGGAGGGGAGCATTACAGCCTCTCTGAAGTGGGGGGGGGACGTCAAGAGGAGCCGTCGTTTTTCCACAAGAATCAATAGTCGCTAGACAACGCGCCTTCAAAATTCTCTTCACACACGGATTAAAGACCCTGCCCTTTTCAAAAGCAGACTTGGAAGATGGCGTGATGTTTCGAGTGCCGCTCGAGTGTCTGCACAAAAAGATTTGTTTCATCTGCGCTGTGTGAAAACATAAAATGTCCCATCTATTACGGCAGTGAAAGGGCTGAAGAGCAGGCTGGGAATTATGGAAAGGCATGTCGGAGATTAAAAATACGGATTAGACAGATTTATTTTAGTATTCAATCGTTGCAGTTTTTCAGTGCTGAGCCAATTGTCATAAAGAATAGAGCACGTATTTATTACAAGTGGCTGAATGTCGGCTCATTTGCCTTTTCTAGATTTGACTGCATTTACCCCCTAGATTTTAATTAATTGTAGGGTGAATCTGCAGTGACTGCAGGAGGTTAATGCAATGACAGTAAATACATCAGGATAGACTCCTAATCTGCACTGTATCATATGTGTGGCAACTGCACTCTATGGAGACCGAGCAGAATCACACGCAGTAGGTCTCCATATGGAATCAATAATGAACATGAGACCCACTAACTGAGCATCATTTGAATGCCTTTTGAAGATTGTTTCTGTCTAACGATAAATACACTCAGGTCAGTTGGAGTTAGCACAACAAGAGGCAGAGGAGTTCCTCCTCTGAATCATGCAGCTGTAACCCCTGGTTCACATATATGCTTTTTGCGCTGGCACGACAGCCCATTCATTTGAATGGACTCCCATGCCCCTTGACACGTAGGGAAGAAGTCCCTGCACTTCTGAAAATGCAGCCCGCACGGGAACCTCAGTTCCCAGTACGGTTGCGTTTTCCAGTGCGGGTGGCGAGCCATTAGAATTAATGGCACCCGCCCGCGGGTCCACATTCCTCTGTGCAGGGGGTGCAGCTGCACGGATTTTCGTGCGGATCCACAGCGGCACCACCCGCACAGATGTGAACCTAGCCTAAATGTGTGTTGTCAGTAGACCTAATTAGCGGGTGATCAAATTACACAGGCTATTCACAGCATAGCAGTAAATGTGCATAAATGGTGAAGAACAGCTCTAAATATGTCAACTGTTGGTTTCAACAGCTGAATATGAATAATACAATATATTTGATATTTATTTTTTTAACAGGTATATTTGATATTTACCTGAAATGTACAATATATAATGTATAGATAAAACTGAAATATATGCACAAATACTATGCATTGCTTTAGTGGTTAAAGCGGAGCTCCACCCAAAAGGGGAAGTTCTGCTTTAAGCCTTTGTCCCCCGCTCCCCATTAAGGATTGGCACCTTTGGGGAGCAGGTACCTGAATTTGACAGGTACTCCCACTTCCGCTGCGATTGCCTAGGCGATCGGAAGCAGAAGTTGTCCTCCTACCCTCCCTCCCCAGAAGACTATGTGGCCATTCACAAAGCGCAGCACTTCTCGCGCATGTGCAGTGGGCACCAGGATGTGAAGCCGCAAGCTGTCACAGCCGGGTGTCCACACTGAAGATGCTGGCACCAGGGAGAGAAGACGGCCGGTGAATCCAGTGGTGGGGAGGACACCGCTGGACCGAGGGACAAGTAAGTGGCTGTATTTTAAAAGTCAGCAGCTACAGTTTTTGTAGCTGCTGCCTTTTTTTTTCCAGGTGGAACTCCGCTTTACATACGCATGTTCTTCTATAACTATGTACCCACTGAGTTCTTGAAATGGTTATCAGTGGGTGGAATGGGCAGTGCCAGGACAAGTACATCCAGTACCCAGGGTGAAAATAAACTTTGGGGATGAGGAGGGGTGGGGCTAATAGAGGCACAGTATATGCAATGTGGTATGCGCTAAAACAGTATCAATAGTTGTGGTACACAACAGCAAACTGAAGAGTTCAAAATTGGTGCACAAATGTGGGGCTAACAGTGGCAAAAATAATGTTCCAGCATCGGTGGTGTCACTGGAAGGAAAAATGTCCCAGCATCGGTGGTGTCACTGGAAGGAAAAAATGTCCCAGCATCGGTGGTGTCACTGGAAGGAAAAAATGTCCCAGCAATGGTGGGATCACTGGAAGGATAAAGTTTCCCAGCATCTGGTACCACTGGAAAGAAATAGGGTCCCAGCATCAGTGGTGTCATTGGACAAAAAAAATATCCCAGCATCGGTGATGTCATTGGAAGGAAAACCAATGTCCCAGTATTGGACGTGCTAGTCTCAGGGGGGCTGCTTTGGTAACAATGTCAAGGGAATGAAGGAGATGAGGTGGGCTTTGAGGAAGAAAGTGGGGGTTAAAGGCTCTAAGGGAAGTAGGAGGCTAGAGGCTCTTGGGGGAAAGGAGGGTCTGAGGAGGAGAAGGGGGGGCACTAGGTCATAGTGGTTCCCCCACCCTCTGTGCCCTCACAGTCTTCATCTCAGCATGGCACCCACTAGGAATGAAGGCAGCTTTTCCTTCTTCCTGTCTCATGATATGTCACGTAACAAGGTGAGATAGGAAGGCCAGTCTGCTTTCACACCCCAGTGGCACCATCCTTATTATTGTTTGTTACCGTCCTGAGATTAATGTGTGTTCTCAGTGGATAACTTATATAAAAGGTATTGCTGGGACCTTTAAAGTGTTGCTAAACCCACAACAGTACTATCAGTCTGTATATGCAGTGAAGCATGCTTGTTATACTCACTGTGAAACCTAAGGGGTTAATCCTCTGCATTGTGTAAAAAGGCTGTTTGATCCTTTCTTCTCTGCCCCTCTTCTTGTTCAAATGTCCACCTGATACAGACTGATTCCATAGTCACATGCACATGATCAGTTTGGTGTGTATTGCTAAGAGTTTGTTTTTTTTTCTTGGGAGAGTGCATGTGATCAGCACAGGGCCAATCAGCAATGTCCAGACAGAGGGTCAGGACTTTCACATCCTCCTAGAGCAGAAAGAAAACTACTTACAAGCTTTAACCAGTGCTCTGCTGAAGAAACAAGACTGCTCTAACTGCTGATGAGAAAATGTATTTAGCAGTTTATATTTACTAAAATAATTGCACTTCCATGTTCTGTGTATTGTTGGAGATCAGATATAGTGAATGCAGGGTCCTGGGTTTAGTAACACTTTAATGTTATATGTGGTACTGGCCCTGATTCATCAAGCCGCAGTATCATTTAAAAAATATCTAAACCAAAGATCAAAAATGTAATATATTGCAGCTTACCCATCCTTAGATGTGCTGGCTACATTAGTTTTCTTTTCAGACAAGAACAGGCAAGTAAAGAAAATACCAGTTGATCCTGCCAGAAATTCAGTGTTTTCATTTGATGCAAGTATAAAAGGATGTTATCTTTCTTGTGCAAACTTCTAATCCCATCAGCCCCCATGTAATGGAGATGAACAAGAGCAGACATGTTTATAGTCTGTGTGATAACCCTAGCTTCCCCCATTAATACAGTTGAGGAGTGTGTGGGTGGGGCTAGATGGTTGGTACCCAAGAAGGAGGAAAGACAGCCAGAGACCAAGTAATTGGCACGGTTGTTATTGGATTAAAACAGAAGCAGCAATTACAAGTGCCAAGGTAGCAGCAGAAACTATTCAACAAGCCCAGAATTGTGGTGGCAGAGGCGTATTAATACACAGTTCAGCTTATATCAGGACTGGCAGTACTGTGTCACAGCCAGAGACTTGTATCCCGCTTCTTGTTGCTTGCTATACCAACAACAGCATCTGAATGAATAGGGCGGCTGTTTCTCATGTAGCTTTGCGGCACACCTGCAGACTGGCAGAAGTCTTTGGCCCACTCTAGTCCCAGATCAGTGGAGCATAAGCGGAGCCCCTACTCTGTCCCTCCTCAACTGGAACCTCTCCCCAGCTGTAGTACACTGTTCATAGCCAGCAAAGAGCCTGATCCTACACTATCCACCTTGCAACTGCAGTGAGCCAGTGCTTTTAAAAGTGTTGCCCTCACTAAAGATGGCTGCAGATGTCATCCAAGGTTGCAGTGTCCAATCAGACAGCTGCTCCCCTGATAACACATACAGAAGCTTCAGAGTAACAAAGCTCCTCTTATCCCCCATTCCCTTCTGTATTATTGCTGTAACTCAGTGCCACCTACAGAAGGGAGGATAAACTGCGCACAGGCCTAGTGCATTACCATAAAAAATTTTAATAAGAAATTAAGTAGGTGTTGTACTCACAAACGACAATATAGTCAAGGCACATCATAAAGAACAGCTGGGTCAACACCGTAACATTCCGCAATAGGGAGTGTAGACATCCAATATACTGACGCGTTTCGAGGACTTGCCTCTTCCTCAGAGCCCTGGGCATGATGTGCCTTGACTATATTGTCGTTTGTGAGTACAACACATACTTTATATTTTATTAAACATTTTTTATGGTAATGCACTAGGCCTGTGCGCCCTCTGTTTTTTCTTTCCTCATTCAGTATATTTGGATTTCCCCGGTCCATTTGAGGGCAGCAAGGTGTGCATGTTCCAGGACATTCTTAATGTGGTTGTAGCCTGCATCAAGTCCATCCCCAAGCGCAGGAGCATTTGTGTTTGCTGGGAGGATAAACTGCACCTGCCTACAAGTGCGTGTAGCCACCTATGGATAGGAAATGCGTTATATGTGGGAGCACTAAGTGAAATAAAGGAAAATAAGCTGAACAATGAAAACAAATGCAACCACCATATCCAAGGACTGGTATGCTGCAATATATTACATTTTTGTTTTGTAGGTGTAATTATCCTATAGGTGAAGAGCACTAACCAACAAGTCACTATACTAAGCATTTTACCGTCTAAAACATCTCTTTTAAATGATGTTCTTTACTATTCGTAATTATTTGCAGATTTTAATATTGAATGTTATGAAGTGAATAACAGTTATAGTACAATTTTAGTAAACATTTGATAATTTTGCGTTTACATAATTTACGATCTTCTGAGACAGCAGTGTACATGATGAACTCAGGTAATCTGGACAGGCAGTAAAGTGTCCCTGACAAACAAATTGCTAACTCAGCCAGCCCTGGCTCATGCACATTGCACCAATAGCAGAACGCACCTTGCCTACTAAAGATGGCGTATGTGCGTCTAATAAATACACTGCCATACATATGCAAGTTGTCATAAAGCACACCACCTGCAGAATCCAATATACAAGTGACAGCTTCTGCTACAGATGATGATTATGTTCTAGGATTTATTACAGTTGGGATGACAGGCTTATTAAACACTGGCATTGTCCAGGTGTGTCGGCATAGCCTGTTCTCCATATTAATGTCTAAACAAGGAACAGGTGGTGAGAATATTAATATATCTATCACCAAGACGTTAGGAACTTCTGACAAGGCTTCATTCACGCCCGACTGGAAACCCAACACTGTTTTCAAGGTACGATTGTCTGCGTTGAAAGGTGAAGGAAGAAATTAAATTACCGTGGATTCATGTCTAACAGTATTTTATTCTATTCATTGTTGTATGAAAAAAGTAAGGATTTTCTTTAGGTTGTTAATATGCAAATTCTGAAAATAATTTCTGTAAAATAAAATCATGTGGGAAAGTTAGGTCACAATTGTTTTCAAGGTTCTTCTGTCTGGTCCAGTGATGTCACAATGACCTCCTCTTCTCCTTTAGTGCCAACAGTAGGCTGCCCTTGTTCCTGATAGTGTAGTAGTATTCTGAGCACAGGCTGGCAAGATGACATTGCCTAGGGGGCAGGTCCAGAGCAGCCTCAGCTCAGACAAAGTGGGTTGAATGACACTGGCCATCCTTAACCACTTGCCCTTCAGAGGATTTACCCCCCTTCCTGACCAGGCCATTTTTTTGCAATATGGCGCTGTGTTACTTTAACTGGTCCTGTAACGCTGCACCTAAATGAAATTTATGTCCTTTTTTCCCATATATAGAGCTTTCTTTCGGTGGTATTTGATTGCCTGTGCATTTTTTATATTTTGCGCTATTAAAAAAAAAGACCGACAATTTTGAGAAAAAAACTATATTTTTTACTTTTTGCTATTAAACATGTCGAGTAAAAAAATTTTAAAAATCAAATTTCGTCATAAATTTAGGCCAAAATGTATTCTGCTACATGTCTTTGCTAAAACCTAAGGCTAGCGGGACCATGGTGGGCATTCTGACACCTGGGGGGAACTAACTGTCACTGACATCCCCAGCGACACCAATACAGTGATCAGTGCTAATATAAATCATTGACCCTGTACTAATGACGCTGAGCAGGAAGGGGTTAACATCTGAGGCGATCAAATGGTTAATTGTGTGCTGTGCTGTGTTTTACTGTGTGCTGTGTGTATGATTGAGGATAGGTTCACATCTGTGCAGGTGGTGCCACTGTAGATCCGCACGAAAATCCATGCAGCCGCACCACCTGCATGGAGAAATACGGACCCGCAGGCGGGTGACATTAGTTCTAATGGCACGCCACCCGCACTGGAAAATGCATCCATACTGGGAACCGAGGTTCCTGTGCGGGCTGTGTTTTTGGAAGAAGTGTAGGGACTTCTTCCCTGCATGTCATGGGGCACGGGAATCCATTCAAATGAATGGGCTCTTGTGCCTGCACAAAACGCGGCCCGCATGGCCGCATAGATGTTAACCGGGGATTAATGTGTAAGCACATTGCTTTGTCTTGCTCTGCTATGCAAAGCAAGACAAAGCAATGTGCAGGAGCTGACAGGGGAGAGATCTGTATTGTTTACATACAGGTCTCTCCCCTGTCGGTGATACACGGCGATCGCCGGGTGCCGGCGGGGAATCACCGACTGGGACCTGATGATCCACAGGTGAGGCCATCAATGGCGGCGTGGGTACCACCTACCCAGAAATATAAAATCACTGATTTGGCACAGAGATGCCGCCCTGTAGCAGTATTTCTGCTATAGGGCGGTGGAAAAGCAGTTAAGGCTTGGTTCAGGCCTATGCTTTGTGTGCCCACCTTACATGTAGAACAGCCCATCCCTTTCAATGGGCTGCCCTACTCACAAAAAATGTGGAGAAAGAAGTCCCTGCCCTTTTTTTAAAAAAATTGTGCCGCACCAAACTGCATGGTTCTGCTTGGAGCACACGAAAATGTTCATGTTTGCCGATGCATGAGGGTGCCATAAGTAAATAATAGCACCGCAGCACATCTCCTAAAGAGCAGCACATTTCTCTGTGGATCAGGCCTGACACGTACAGACCTGAACCAAGCCTAATCCTAGAAGACTGGCAACATCTAGTAGCAAAAAAGAAACAGGAAGGGGACAGCACTGGATTTAAGATGAGCAATACAGTAAAAGGTGTTTTATGTATAATACAGCTGGCCTCTATGTTGTAGATTTTTTAAAACTTTTACAGCATGAAGTTGTGGCACAGGACCTTCCCTAGTGTAGGAACTACCCTGCCCTCTTTTTGGGTGACTCAGGTGTGGTGTGGAAGGCATTTAGGGCCAGCTACTGGGGCCAGCTGGAGAGGAGTGCATGTGCAGTGCAAGGCTGGCACAATGGGATGGCCTAATACTGGGCAGAAGCATTTAGGTCCTGAAGGATTCAGTATGTTTTGTGAGAGAATAGTTGGCTGTGAGATGCGGGCTGCTGGAGTCAGCCTAACACAGAAGTCCTCCCAGATGCATACTGGCCAACATTTCCTGTCCTGTGACAGGAACAATACAGACATATTGACCTGCAAAAAGACATTTACGAATTGATTTATAATTTACATTTATTCTGTGCAAAAGGGACAAAAAATCTGATGTTAGCTCTGGCCTGCACTTTTCAATTGTAAATCGCTGATGTTAAACTGAAAGTACTGCATTTGGCCACTAGAGGGAGATAAGAATTATAGGAATTTCCTTAGCTCCATCTAGTGGATAAATGTGGTATTTTCTATTTAAAATCAATGATCTACAATTAAGGGAAAAGTACAGCCAAAGCACATGTACTTCTGTGGATCACAGTTCGTTCTATACTCCTGTGACCCGTTTTCAGCTGACAGTGGGCTAAAGCCCACTGTCGTCTGATGTCAGGGAGCTGGTCCAGGCTGGGGAAAGATCCTGACCATGAACTTGGGAACCTAGACTGGCACCTGACTCCCGCCCTCTCCACAGCATCGGTTGGATGCTGCATCCAGCTAGATAAGTATGGCTATGCAAATTCTTTATAAATCAATCCCTAAGCAATTATGACAACCTACAATAGTGAAGCTGTTACAGGTAAGTGAAATTGCAACACATGAGTGGAACTGTAACAGGTAAGCGGATCTGTCACAGATAAGTTGGGAGTGTTTTAGTAAGGTCTTGCCAGTGTGGAAGATGGCGCTTCTGTCCGAGCACCCCTGCGCAAGCACAAGTTGGCTTGTATGCTAAGAGGACTATTAAAGCTGGATAGCTGCACATGGCCAGTGCTAACTTGTATTCAGCAACACCTGTAAATGGAGCTGTCACAAATAAGTGGAACTGGCACAGGTAAGTGGACCTGTCTCAGATAATTGGAACTGTCCTGAATAAAATAAGCTTTTACAAGTAAGTGGAAGTGTCATGGATAAGTGGACTTGCCACAGATAAGTGAATTTGTAACAGGTTAGTGAAACTGTCACAGCTAAACAAACATGTCACATTAGGTGTCACATATGAGTGGAAATGTCACAGATATGGAACTAACACAGGTAAGTGAAAGCATCATGGATTAGGGGAACTGTAACGGATAAGTGGAACTGCCACAGATAAGTAAAACTGTCATAGGTAAATGAAACATTCATAGATAAGTGGAACTTTAAAAGGCAAGTGGAACCCTCAGAGGTAAGTGGACCTGTCACAGGTTAACTTTAAGAAGCATATTAAACCATCACAGGCAAGTGGATCTGTCACAGATAAGCTAACCTGTCACAAATAAATAGAACTGTCAAAGATATGTGATCTACCACTCGTACTTGACCTGTTACAGATGTTACTATCACAGGTAAGCTGATCTGTCACAGCCAAGTGGACTTGTCATGGATAAGCGGAAGGGTCACAGATATGTTTCATGCAGAGCTGTCACCCCATGCTGGAACATAAACCATATCTGCCACAAATGTAGCTGCTCACAGGGGTTGTAGCTAGAATGTCTAACAGAACAGCTTGTCACTGATCGAACCTTCAACCATTACATCTCATTTCTCATCAGTGACATTCTGTATATATGAAAGAATATCGTATTGATTCATTAATACCTTTTTCCCCATCACTAATGACTGTTAATAATGTTTCTACATGTCTTTTTTTTCCATACACAAAATTGTACAGCAGGATAATAGCATTGAGGGGTAAGTAATGGGTTAATATCTCCTCTATATGTTCTGACTCTGGGCAACAACCCAGTGTGTGAACCTGTATCTTACCTCATCTCTAAAGATATCAACTTTTTCTTGTTCGCTACCAAACCCCATAGGATTGAGTCTTCCCGGGAATCTTGTAACCGAGAACTTGCTAAAATGTTCAGTGTTAAAAATACGTAGGTGGCATGTGTTGAGGGGCTCCTAGCGATGGAAAATCACCACACTGCAATAATAAGAAAAGCTGTTTTATAAATATATTGCCAAAGCATCAATACTAGGTAAAGATTTATTTTGTAGCATAGTTTTGACAGTTTTTATGGCAGTTGATATATATAGAGAGAGAGATAGAGAGTGTGAGAGAGAGATACCCCGCATATACAGTATATGTATATATATATATATATATATATACACACACACACACACAACGGTGTATATATATACACACAAGTGCAACTCGAAAAATTAGAATATTGTGCAAAAGTTCATTTATTTTAGTAATGCAACTTAAAAGGTGAAACTAATATATGAGATAGACTCATTACATGCAAAGCAAGATAGTTCAAGCTGTGATTTGTCATAATTGTG
Organism: Staurois parvus; assembly: GCF_062004578.1. Classification (NCBI taxonomy): domain Eukaryota; kingdom Metazoa; phylum Chordata; class Amphibia; order Anura; family Ranidae; genus Staurois; species Staurois parvus. Next base: position 4,473 of record NW_028319731.1, on the reverse strand, counting down.
ATGATTATGGCTTACAGCTCATGAAAACCCCAAATCCACAATCTCAGAAAATTAGAATATTACATGCAATCAATAAAACAAGGATTGTACATAGAACAATATCGGACCTCTGAAAAGTATAAGCAGGCATATGTATTCAGTACTTGGTTTGGGCCCTCTTTTTGCAGCAATTACTGCCTGAATGCGGCCTGGCACGGAAGCTATCAGCCTGTGGCACTGCTGAGATGTTATGGAAGATCAGGATGCTTCAATAGCGGCCTTCAGCTCTTCTGCATTGTTCGGTCTCATGTCTCTCATCTTTCTCTTGGCAATGCCCCATAGATTCTGTATGGGGTTCAGGTCAGGCGAGTTTGCTGGCCAATCAAGCACAGTAATCCCACGGTCATTGAACCAGGTTTTGGTGCTTTTGGCAGTGTGGGCAGGTGCCAAGTCCTGCTGGAAAATGAAGTCAGCATCCCCATAAAGCTCGTCTGTGGAAGGAAGCATGAAGTGCTCCAAAATCTCCTGGTAGACGGCTGCGTTGACCCTGGACTTAATGAAGCACAGTGGACCAACACCAGCAGATGACATGGTTCCCCAAATCAACACAGACTGTGGAAACTTCACACTGGACTTCAAGCATCTTGCAGTGTGTGCCTCTCCATTCTTCCTCCATACTCTGGGTCCTTGGTTTCCAAATGAGATGCAAAAGTTGCTCTTATCAGAAAAGAGGACTTTGGTCTGTTTTTCTTTAGCCCAGGCAAGACGCTTCTGACATTGTTTGTTGTTCAGGAGTGGCTTGACAAGAGGAATACGACATTTGAAGCCCATGTCCAGGATCCGTCTGTGTGTGGTGGCTCTTGATGCACTGACTCCAGCCTCAGTCCACTCCTTGTGAAAGTCCCCAACACTTTTGAATGGCCTTTTCCTGACAATCCTCTACAGGCTGTGGTCATCCCTGCTGCTTGTGCACCTTTTTCTTCCACACTTTTCCCTTCCACATAACTTTCTATTAATGTGCTTTGATACAGCACTTTGGGAACATCCAACTTCTTTTGCAATTACCTTTTGAGGCTTTCCCTCCTTATGGAGGGTGTCAATGATGGTTTTCTGCACAACTGTCAGGTCAGCAGTCTTTCCCATGATTGTGATTCCTACTGAACCAGACTGAGAGACCATTTAAAGGCTCAGGAACCCTTTGTCAAGGTCCTACCTTTCCTCAGGGCTTGTGCTGCTCCATGTGCTGGCATCCATCTTAGGTGTCTGAAAAGCATTGTGGGATCCTTTATGCTTTCAGCCCTCTGCGGCTCCTCCCAGGAGGTGGCGGCTTATCACATATAAGTCTGCTGTTTGTAGCTGTCCATTGCATTCGTGTCCTGTCTGTTGCACAGCAGCAAGCTCCTGTTCAGTTCACTCATTGCTCTCCTGGATACCGACTCAGCTTTGGCAAAGACTCCTCCTGGCTTCTGACCCCGGCTCTGGCGACCATTCTTTCTGGCTTCTGACCCCGGCTTTGGCTACGATTTCCACTGGTTCTCGACTTGATTATCCTGGAAGACGACCTCAGCAGGAGAACTTCTGTCCTACCAAGTCATTCGCTGTTGCTGTCGGACTTGCATTGACTCTTGCCTTGTTTCTGTGTAAATAAACCTACCTTTAATTGCACCTCCTTGTGTGTCTGGCTCCTTGCTCCCTGACACCCTTTGCAGGTGTTATGGCTTAATTAGCTGATTAGAGTGGGACACTTTGAGCCTAGAATATTGCACCTTTTCACAATATTCTAATTTTCTGAGATTGTGGATTTGGGGTTTTCATGAGCTGTAAGTCATAATCATCACAATTATGACAAATCACGGCTTGAACTATCTTGCTTTGCATGTAATGAGTCTATCTCATATATTAGTTTCACCTTTTAGGTTGCATTACTGAAATAAATGAACTTTTGCACAATATTCTAATTTTTCGAGTTTCACCTGTATATATATCTGTGCTTGACCTGTTTCACTTTGCGATTCTTTGCAGATCAGGTCTTACTGAGAAATGTTGGTGTTGGAAGCAAAGTAGGTCAGATGCTGCACTCGGATGCAAAACACATTGTTTATATATAATGTTCATCCACAAGACCCCTTAAAATGTTACCAAACCCAAAAACAAAGATTTTATATGTTGCAGCTTACTAGTCCTTAGACGTGGTGGTTGCTTTAGTTCTCCTTTTTTAGGCTTTTTTCTTTTATGGTCACCTAGTAATCCTGTGAATAACACAATTGCTGTCCCTGCATGGCTACACTGTTTCCTCCAGTGTATTTATGGAGATGGTTGTCATTCAGGCTGCACTTAAAACATGAATGCCCCTTTTTATCTTCAATAATTGTGGTATGATGGGACTAGTAGTTTACCCAAAAAAGATACAATTTCTTTTTTCTTCGATATCAGCTTGCAGGAAGTGACATGAAAACTGCATTTCTGAGAAGATCAATAGATATTTTCTGTACTTGCTAAAAAGTTTCTTAGCCTGAAAATAAAGATGAATGCAGCCACCTATCTAAGGACTGGTAAACTGCAATGGGGGAGATTTGCTAAAACTGGTGCACACAAAATGTAGTGCAATTGTGCATACTAAACAGTCAGCTTCTAGGTTTTATTTTCAAAGTTTAATTGAACAAGCTTAAGTTAGAAGATGATTGGTTACTATTTAAAAGCTGCATCAGGTTCTGTGTGCTCCAAGGTTATGCTGGGTACACACTATCATTTTTTTTTGTTCAACCTAGCATGCTGAGCGAAAAAGAGCTCGGGAGGAGCTCGCTATACTAACTATTCAATGTTAGTACAGCGATCTTCCCGCCGAGCTTGTTTTCTGAGAGGGGGACTGCCTCTCCTCCAAAACACACCGGTCAGCACTCACAGCCATTGGCTACCAGCACTGATCGGTTGCTGGTTTTTCAGCATGCCCATTCGACAAGCCGGCTTCTGTCGGACAGGCTTGTGTACACCTAAGTTGAATGTTGGCCGGTTTCTGTTGAACTGAATGATATTCGGCCTGCGTGTATGAAGCTTTAGTAATTCTCCTCCAATGTATTTGATTTTTATGTTTGGGTTTATTTATTTGTATGCACGATGAAAGAGTTTTTAACTCTTCAGTTTATAAAATACACTCCATGTAACTCCTAGCTGTCTACTTCAGCTTCCTAATGTCTGCAGCATAAACTAATCCCAGTAAAGTACAGCTCTGTTTTTGTTAAAGCTGGATCAGATTGCTGCCCCTTGCTCTCACCTTGCCATATGTACCACCATTACAGATCTCAGATTATCCAACGCCATTGTCCACTGGCAGCAGCCTACAACAGCTTGGGAAGCTTCAAAGCTATTATTATTATTATTCAGGATTTGCTCAGAGCTTTACAATATAAATGGAGACAATACAGCAATGATACAGTTCAATACAAGAGGGATAGGAGGGCCCTGCTCCTTGGAGCTTACAATCTAAGAACCTATTATTTAAGCCAAGGTGTGCTGCTCATGTGCAGCCTTATATCTATAAGCCCTAACGGAGAAACCATCTTCTGGAGGGAGAAGGCTTATCTATAGGGCCTATTGATGAAGGGGGAAAATGTATGTTTTGAAATGTTAAAGCTTAAGTATAGTTGATTTTTTTTTTTTACCAGCACAAGGGACGATACTTACTGACATTCCCACACAGGGGTAATATTTTGGTGCTGAGGGGGTTAAACAAGTGGCTGGATCAGTCATAGGCATTCATCAAGAGCACCAACTATGCCCACCCTTGGCAATTAGATAAAGGTCCAACTAGGTGGGCCTTTCATTTATCCCCATACCCTCCATTTAAACAGAGCTTTTAATTTCTGGAAGCTTAAGAAAAGCTTCTATGAATGGAGGAGGGGGCAGAAAGGGTGGACATATTTGGCACTCTTGAAGAGTGCCTAAGACAGGTCCAGTGGCTCATAAGAGAGTGGCAAAGGACTGAATATTTCAATGAAGATAGCAATCACCAGCTGACACTTCTCATTCAATAAAAGTTCCATTCTTTGTGCCATATGTGTCCCATTGGAGAGATTTCCCTTCATTTCCTGTTCTAAGCTAAAACAGGAAGTGAGAAGAAAGCCCTGCAAATTAGGGACTCTCTTAGGGACCTCCAGGTCACCAGAACTAGTGCCTCCATTGGAAGATTTCCCCTCAATTACTGTTCTGGGGACAACCCAAAATGTTGGATTTTCATTACTTGTAATGACAATGGTAAACAGGACAAACGGAGAGAGTGAATCTCCCTATCAAGGGCAGAGGTAGTAATCTAGTGATCTTATCCCTCGCCACCCTGTACAGAACTGCCTTTAACCCCCTGACGCTGACGTAACACAAATATGCAGCCTCACAGAACTGGGCTTTTTTCCACGGGACGGCATATTTGCATACCTGTCTTTCTGCTGGGAGCGTGCCGCACAGCACGCTCCCAGCACAAATCCCGTGGTGTCACTGAGA